>NW_027262966.1:251048-291490 GCF_902827115.2 Pseudochaenichthys georgianus
TCCATGGAGGTTGGGTGCTGCTGCTGTGAAGAAGGCCGACTATGGGTGCCGATGGGCGGACGGCAAAGCACCGCAAAGTAGACCCCCTTTAAGTGTAGCCAGGGGCACGAGCAAAATCCTCCATGGAGGTTGGGTGCTGCTGCTGTGATAAAGGCCGACTATGGGTGCCGATGGGCGGACGGCAAAGCACCGCAAAGTAGACCCCCTTTAAGTGTAGCCAGGGGCACGAGCAAAATCCTCCATGGAGGTTGGGTGCTGCTGCTGTGAAGAAGGCCGACTATGGGTGCCGATGGGCGGACGGCAAAGCACCGCAAAGTAGACCCCCTTTAAGTGTAGCCAGGGGCACGAGCAAAATCCTCCATGGAGGTTGGGTGCTGCTGCTGTGAAGAAGGCCGACTATGGGTGCCGATGGGCGGACGGCAAAGCACCGCAAAGTAGACCCCCTTTAAGTGTAGCCAGGGGCACGAGCAAAATCCTCCATGGAGGTTGGGTGCTGCTGCTGTGAAGAAGGCCGACTATGGGTGCCGATGGGCGGACGGCAAAGCACCGCAAAGTAGACCCCCTTTAAGTGTAGCCAGGGGCACGAGATTCTTGAGGGTGTGATCATCTTGGTTTAGTCCGTGGGGGAGTGCTTAAGTTCGGGGGCCCGGGGACCCAAGGTGCTCGAGGTTCTGGAGGTACATGGGAGGGATCCTGGAGCTCCTCAGTCCGTGTTTTGGGGGTCTTGGAGCGGCCCCGAAGAGGTGCCTTTGTCGGTGTACCTAATGGGTAAGAAAGCCAGTCTACACAGGTCATTAAAAGTGATTGAAATGTACAGGAATCTGTCCATTTCAATCACTTTTAATGGGAGTCGTGAGGTGTGGATGAAATGGCCATATCTTCCTTAAATTCACATCAAAGTCACCCAGCTTTCACACACTATTTCATGGGTAATAAAGCCATGTGCACACTGTATTTAAAGTAATGTTAGCCAGCTTTCAGACACTAATTCCTGGGGAAGAAAGTCACCCTGGACGGGTCATCAAATGTGATTGAAATGGACAGATTCCTGTACATTTCAATCACTTTTAATGGGAGTCGTGAGGTGTGGATGAAATGGCCATATCTTCCTTAAATTCACATCAAACTCACCCATCTTTCACACACTAATTCATGGGTAACAGAGCCATGTGCACCATGCATTTAAAGTAATGTTAGCCAGCTTTCAGACACTAATTCGTGGGGAAGAAAGTCACCCTGGACGGGTCATCAAATGTGATTGAAATGGACAGATTCCTGTACATTTCAATCACTTTTAATGGGAGTCGTGAGGTGTGGATGAAATGGCCATATCTCCCTTAAATTCACATCAAACTCACCCATCTTTCACACACTAATTCATGGGTAACAGAGCCATGTGCACCATGCATTTAAAGTAATGTTAGCCAGCTTTCAGACACTAATTAGTGGGGAAGAAAGTCACCCTGGCCGGGTCGGGAAATGTGATTGAAATGTACAGAGTGCTGTACATTTCAATCACTTTGAATGGGAGTCGTGAGGTGTGGATGAAATGGCCATATCTCCTTAAATTCACATCAAACTCACCCATCTTTCACACACTATTCATGGGTAACAGAGCCATGTGCACCATGTATTTAAAGTAATGTTAGCCAGCTTTCAGACACTAATTCGTGGGTAATAAAGGCCTGTACATCTCCCTGTTTGAAAGGGCCATATCTCCCTTAAATTCACAGCAAAGTTACCCATCTTTCACACACTATTTCATGGGTAATAAAGCCATGTGCACACTGTATTTAAAGGGCTGCAGGAACACTTTACCCGCCTTGTAAACACCTTCTCCTGGGTAAACAATCCATGTATTTCCGCCTGCTTTCCATCAGCACCCGCCAGTCATTTCAAACGGTTTCAAATCGTTTTTTCACTTTTAAAAACAGCTTTCTGCCCTGTAAATGATTTCTAATCATTATTACCGTCATGGAGGAGCTGCAGGGACACTTTACCCGCCTTTTAAACACCTTTTCCTGGGTAAACAATCAATTTATTTCCGCCTGCTTTCCATCAGCACCCGCCAGTCATTTCAAACGGTTTCAAATCGTTTTTTCACTTTTAAAAACAGCTTTCTGCCCTGTAAATGATTTCTAATCATTATTACCGTCATGGAGGAGCTGCAGGGACACTTTACCCGCCTTTTAAACACCTTTTCCTGGGTAAACAATCAATTTATTTCCGCCTGCTTTCCATCAGCACCCGCCAGTCATTTCAAACGGTTTCAAATCGTTTTTTCACTTTTAAAAAGAGCTTTCTGCCCTGGCAATTATATCTAATCATTATTACCGTCATGGAGGAGCTGCAGGAACACTTTACCCGCCTTCTAAACACTTATTCCTGGCTAAAACAATCAATGTATTTCCGCCAGGGTCACAGCCTGCTGCTGCTGCTGCTGCTGCGGCTGCTGCTGCTGCTCTCCCTCCCTAAATTCACATCAAAGTCACCCAGCTTTCACACACTATTTCATGGGTAATAAAGCCATGTGCACACTGTATTTAAAGTAATGTTAGCCAGCTTTCAGACACTAATTCCGTGGGGAAGAAAGTCACCCTGGACGGGTCATCAAATGTGATTGAAATGGACAGATTCCTGTACATTTCAATCACTTTTAATGGGAGTCGTGAGGTGTGGATGAAATGGCCATATCTCCCTTAAATTCACATCAAACTCACCCATCTTTCACACACTAATTCATGGGTAATCAGAGCCATGTGCACCATGCATTTAAAGTAATGTTAGCCAGCTTTCAGACACTAATTCGTGGGGAAGAAAGTCACCCTGGTCGGGTCGGAAATGTGATTGAAATGTACAGAGTGCCTGTACATTTCAATCACTTTTAATGGGAGTCGTGAGGTGTGGATGAAATGGCCATATCTCCCTTAAATTCACATCAAACTCACCCATCTTTCACACACTAATTCATGGGTAACAGAGCCATGTGCACCATGCATTTAAAGTAATGTTAGCCAGCTTTCAGACACTAATTCGTGGGGAAGAAAGTCACCCTGGACGGGTCCATTAAAAGTGATTGAAATGTACAGGAATCTGTCCATTTCAATCACTTTTAATGGGAGTCGTGAGGTGTGGATGAAATGGCCATATCTCCCTTAAATTCACATCAAACTCACCCATCTTTCACACACTAATTCATGGGTAACAGAGCCATGTGCACCATGCATTTAAAGTAATGTTAGCCAGCTTTCAGACACTAATTCGTGGGGAAGAAAGTCACCCTGGTCGGGTCGGGAAATGTGATTGAAATGTACAGAGTGCTGTACATTTCAATCACTTTGAATGGGAGTCGTGAGGTGTGGATGAAATGGCCATATCTTCCTTAAATTCACATCAAACTCACCCAGCTTTCACACACTATTTCATGGGTAACAGAGCCATGTGCACCATGTATTTAAAGTAATGTTAGCCAGCTTTCAGACACTAATTCGTGGGTAATAAAGGCCTGTACATCTCCCTGTTTGAAAGGGCCATATCTCCCTTAAATTCACAGCAAAGTTACCCATCTTTCACACACTATTTCATGGGTAATAAAGCCATGTGCACACTGTATTTAAAGGGCTGCAGGAACACTTTACCCGCCTTGTAAACACCTTCTCCTGGGTAAAACAATCCATGTATTTCCGCCTGCTTTCCATCAGCACCCGCCAGTCATTTCAAACGGTTTCAAATCGTTTTTTCACTTTTAAAAACAGCTTTCTGCCCTGTAAATGATTTCTAATCATTATTACCGTCATGGAGGAGCTGCAGGGACACTTTACCCGCCTTTTAAACACCTTTTCCTGGGTAAACAATCAATTTATTTCCGCCTGCTTTCCATCAGCACCCGCCAGTCATTTCAAACGGTTTCAAATCGTTTTTTCACTTTTAAAAACAGCTTTCTGCCCTGTAAATGATTTCTAATCATTATTACCGTCATGGAGGAGCTGCAGGGACACTTTACCCGCCTTTTAAACACTTATTCCTGGGTAAACAATCAATTTATTTCCGCCTGCTTTCCATCAGCACCCGCCAGTCATTTCAAACGGTTTCAAATCGTTTTTTCACTTTTAAAAAGAGCTTTCTGCCCTGGCAATTATATCTAATCATTATTACCGTCATGGAGGAGCTGCAGGAACACTTTACCCGCCTTCTAAACACTTATTCCTGGCTAAAACAATCAATGTATTTCCGCCAGGGTCACAGCCTGCTGCTGCTGCTGCTCTCCCTCCCTAAATTCACATCAAACTCACCCAGCTTTCACACACTATTTCATGGGTAATAAAGCCATGTGCACACTGTATTTAAAGTAATGTTAGCCAGCTTTCAGACACTAATTCCTGGGGAAGAAAGTCACCCTGGACGGGTCATCAAATGTGATTGAAATGGACAGATTCCTGTACATTTCAATCACTTTTAATGGGAGTCGTGAGGTGTGGATGAAATGGCCATATCTTCCTTAAATTCACATCAAAGTCACCCAGCTTTCACACACTATTTCATGGGTAATAAAGCCATGTGCACACTGTATTTAAAGTAATGTTAGCCAGCTTTCAGACACTAATTCCTGGGGAAGAAAGTCACCCTGGACGGGTCATCAAATGTGATTGAAATGGACAGATTCCTGTACATTTCAATCACTTTTAATGGGAGTCGTGAGGTGTGGATGAAATGGCCATATCTTCCTTAAATTCACATCAAAGTCACCCAGCTTTCACACACTATTTCATGGGTAATAAAGCCATGTGCACACTGTATTTAAAGTAATGTTAGCCAGCTTTCAGACACTAATTCCTGGGGAAGAAAGTCACCCTGGACGGGTCATCAAATGTGATTGAAATGTACAGGAATCTGTCCATTTCAATCACTTTTAATGGGAGTCGTGAGGTGTGGATGAAATGGCCATATCTTCCTTAAATTCACATCAAACTCACCCAGCTTTCACACACTATTTCATGGGTAATAAAGCCATGTGCACACTGTATTTAAAGTAATGTTAGCCAGCTTTCAGACACTAATTCCTGGGGAAGAAAGTCACCCTGGACGGGTCATCAAATGTGATTGAAATGGACAGATTCCTGTACATTTCAATCACTTTTAATGGGAGTCGTGAGGTGTGGATGAAATGGCCATATCTTCCTTAAATTCACATCAAACTCACCCAGCTTTCACACACTATTTCATGGGTAATAAAGCCATGTGCACACTGTATTTAAAGTAATGTTAGCCAGCTTTCAGACACTAATTCCTGGGGAAGAAAGTCACCCTGGACGGGTCATCAAATGTGATTGAAATGGACAGATTCCTGTACATTTCAATCACTTTTAATGGGAGTCGGTGTGGATGGCCTGTTGAATCCGATTTTGAGCACTCTTTTCCCCGCATAAACTAGTTTAAATCACCGTTAAACACTTATTCTGTTGATGTCTATATAACCGACTTTCCGCTATGCATTAAGTCGGTTATATGGACCCTGTACACTAGGCATACCGCGGCCGGTAGTAAATGTCCAACCATTGTACCCTCTGGTCCCTAGGGTATGTAAGGGTTGTTTATATTTCACATCATTAATCAGAATCTCTAAAGTAACTACAATAAATGTAATGGAGTAAAAATACCAGATTACCCTTAAAGAAATCCCTCAGGATTATAAAAGACCCCCATAACCCCAGCCACAAACTGTTCTATCTGCTGCCGTCTGGCAGGCGGTACTGCAGCATCAGGACTAAAACCACCAGACTCAGGGACAGCTTCATCCCACAGGCCAGAAGACTATTAAACACCTGAACTTTGAAACAACATCCACAACATTAATCTGGCTGCAATTTACAAATGATTTATCTAATATATCATATTCCAATAACTTGTATATAGACTCTTATTGCACTATTGCACTATTTCACTATTTTTCTTTTTGTATTTACTTGCACTATTTTTTCTGTGTATCTGTTGTATTGTGTTGCACTGTTGGAGGAGCCTGTGACCTAAGGTTTTCATCATCATAACTACACTGTAGCTATGTACGCATGAGCGATAAAAGCCTTGAACCCTGAGTAGAATTACAAAGTAACAATAAATTGCATGTTGCACATGCTGCTGTAACAAAAACATTTCCCAACTCGGGATCAATAAAGTATATATTATCTTATCTTAAGATGATTGATGGCTACTGCCATATTTACAAAATTAGCCTCTGAACCATGACAAGTGCATGTTTCAGGCTTATCAATGAACAACTGGAGGGGTCACAGACATAAGACCAGCTGTTAAATAAAGCTCTTCTGACCTGAGCTGTCATGTTAATGCTGTCCATTATGGACACAAGCCATTTTCACCCATTTATAGATGATTTTAAAAATGTGATAAAACCAATGTCTGTTTCCCATCTCATAAACCTCCAGGAGTGTACACAGTTTAATACTGGCAACTTCTAATTATGGGAAATATGAAAACGTCTTTTAAAACTACAATTCCCAGTAGAGCCGCGCCATAGAACATGTTGCGAAACACACATGTGTAGTTCTTTGGATAGTGTGCCGTCGATGGGCTTCATTCCGTTTCAAACAACCTGATCTCACCAGAATGGAGTCACAAACTTTGCTACATTTACTTGTCTGCACCACGCAAACAACCCCAGTGTAAAGTGAATTAGGCTCCTTTGGCGTGGTGCACACACGCATTTCTACAACGTCCAGCAGCAGTGAGCTTTTATTCTATAAAACGTTTTTTAAATCTACTTTATAGCTTGTAGTAACTCACGGGAGGCTTCTTTTATTTTATTTGTATTCATAATAATTTGTATTTTTCATCAGAATGTATTATGGCAACCCTGTCTCCTAAAAACTATGTTCCCACAGAACTAAACTGCATTCTCAATTACGTTTAGCTAAACTCGTATTTTCTCCCACGTTACGTTTGTTATGAACGTATCTCAAATACTTTTATTTTCTACATATCTTCTAGAAACATATTTTCTCCCACGTTACGTTTCTTATGAACGTATCTTAAATACGTTTATTTTCTACATATCTTTGCCATTTATTGTCTTGCTTATAATAATGATAATAGTCATTTATAAATATCATTTTAGAGCACACATTTGAAATCAGTAGGCGAGGCTGTAATTTCGCCAGCTGTTACTCTCGTGAGCGAGGCAGAAAATAATAGTTTTAACATGCCAAAAAGCTGCTGTGTCGTTTATTGCACCTCAAACATTAAAACAAATCCAGAGTTACGTGTTTCAGTACTTCCTCTAAGAAGAAAGGACAGTAACAGAAAATCTCTGTGGCTTCAGGCTTGATCGCTGTTCAAATGAAAGCGTTGGTTTACCCAAAAGTGGGCGGGGCTGTAAAGTGACGTAGATTTTACTCTCATCTATTATTCAAAACCATTCTATTTATTCTAACGTAAATTACATGCCAGTGTTTTATCTTTTTATTTATTTGTTTTTATTTTAACCTGTTAAGCCCCAAGGTCCCCATCGACAGGTCCTTTTTTCTTTTTTTTTCACGAGACTGTGTCTCAGGGGATCTTAATATTTAAGAACCTATTAATGTGTTATACCAGATTAACGGAAATAATCTCAGCTAATTGACGATATAAACCATTTTTACCAAAACAAAACACAAGTCTCATAAGAAGCATCTAAATGACCCCTGAGCGAAAAATGCTAACGCACTTTGGCACAGAACTCAAGATAAAAGATATCCTTATTACTTATCGTAGCTGCACATACAAGATATCCGATTAAAGATGAGGTTCCACAGATTATTTAAGTATATATATCATCACTGATAATGATAATGTTTCTGTGAAATAATGTTTTTTATTTATAATCCATAATTCCATTTGTATGTAAAAATCGGAGAGTAAAAGTTAGCTGCTAATGGTAGCCACCAGAGTTATCGCAGCTTCTGGTCTTGGCTATGCGGCAGTCTCACACACACACATTACCAAATAAGGAGTGTGTGGGAGTTCCCTCGATTCCATTGGCTCTTATGGTTAGAAAGAGATGTCAATCAGCAAAATCGAGCAAGGGGGGCCAGAGATATGTCAAATCCACCCAAATGACCCCAGAAGAGGGTTTTTTTTGCTAAATCTCTCTAAAAAGGTCAAATTTAACTTGTTTTGCATCAATCTTGATACATGGTACTTATTATATGTTGTAGTTTGTATTCCTAAAGCTTTTAGTCTACCATCCCATCATTCAAGGGTGGTTTTCACTATACGTTTTATTTTTATTTTGGACGGACACAATCATTTAAATTGTTTTACTGTGTTCAATCTGAATTTACTTTAAAATAAAAACATCTATATTGATTCTGACACTTCTACATCCATCTCACAGGTGTAACCTTGCTTTGAGAAAAAAGATTATTAATTTAACCCTTTCTAGAAGGGAAGATGTGGTCATTTGTTCTGTGAATGTCATTTTCGAGCCTGAGACCTGAAAAACAGGCTTGGTAATCACAGGACAAGACACAGCTGGGTAAGGGAGGCAGAAACACAAGGGCAACAGGCGAACATAATGAGAGAATCAGACACAGGAGGAAAAACACAGGAAGGAAAACAAGAGACAGGGAGAACAGAATAGCAAAATAAAACCCATTACCAGACCGACAAAACTAAAACCGTGACATAACACTAGGATCGTGACCATTCCTCGGTTGAAAAGTCAGGTGCTGCACAGCCTGTTCTCTGGGCACAGTCTTGTGAAATTAGCTGATGCTGTCTGCAGCTACCAGTATTTTTGAACACTTTTCCTTGCTCAGAAGGTCCGGTTCTGCATTCTGACTTGTGTCCATTTGTAGGAGTTTTTTTAACATTGAACCTGTACAGAATCTGTACATTTCCAGGAGTGGTCCAATGTTAAAATTAACTCCTCCAAAATGAAAGGCTAAAACACTCATTCCAGACGTTTAAAAACACTTTTCCCAGGTGCTGCATCCTGATCTCTGGGTACTCCATGTCCATATTTAAGACACTTTCCTCGCATTTTAATCAATATTTCCGCCTTAGAAAGTGAGGTTCTCTACACACTTTTTCCCCTAAAATGATTTTAAATAATTATTTTTGCATTGAAATGCATTTATTTTGTCATTAATATGGTTCCCTGAAAAATGCACATACTCTGGAGCTCACTGGGGTCCTGTATATGCTTTAATCAGGCATTTTAACACTTTTTTCCATGAAAAATATTTTTAATCACTATCATGGGGCTCTATAAATCCAATTCCGGGTGATTCGGAGCACAATTGTACCTTTTAATATTTAAATGTATTTGTATTATATATTTTTGGGCTAGGAAAGTGATATTTCTGGGTGATTTTGTCAGTTTATGGAGCTTCGCCCACAAATCCTGGAGGTTCCAGGCCGAATTTGGGTGCTCATAGGCAGCCTGCTAGGCACACCCACCCGTGGAAAGAAGAAAAGAAGTGAAGAAAACTGTTAATTATATCTTAAAATAATCAAAAATGAAGTTTAAAAAAATTACTAGGTGCCAACGGAGAAGGGGCCCGAAAAAGCTCAACCCTTTGGTGCTCCGGGTCCAATTTTCCCCTTCTCCTTTGTAAGTTGCAACGGAGAAGGGGAAAAGTGTCCGGGGCTTCATTTCTCATTCTCCGTCGAAAATATTCATCCATACATTTTGGACTACAGTCTGCACGAAATCGGAAACCCGGTTTTTGGGTGCACTCAGAAAAAAAATGGCTGTCTGCAAACACGGAGGTGAAGTGTCCGTGCCTCTGGAGGAATGTAAGGGGAGTTGACAGGGGACTCTACCCGCATTTTCGGACACTTTTTTTCATTTTTCACCCTTTTGGCCTGGATCTATTTATTTTCTTTTTTCTTCAGTTTTGGGCCGTTTGACCCGGTTCCTTATACCTAAGACACTGCCCAGTCCCGGGTGCCCCCAGTCAGCCCTCCACTGAAGGGGTGGTGGTGCCAATTTTTTTGTATATTAAAAAAAAACTGTTCCTCATTCATTTACAAAGATAACTGACAGTAAGTGGGCGAGACTTTCAGATGACTGACAGTAAGTCGGCGGGACTTTCAGAGGACTGATAGTAAGTCGGCGGGACTTTCAGATGACTGACAGTAAGTGGGCGGGACTTTCAGATGACTGACAGTAAGTGGGCGGGACTTTCAGATGACTGAGAGTAAGTGGGGGGGCTTTCAGGCGGGACTTTCAGATGACTCAGAGTAAGTGGGGGGGCTTTCAGATGACTGACAGTAAGTGGGCGGGACATTCAGGTGGGAATTTCAGATGACTGACAGTTAGTGGTCGGGACTTTCAGATGACTGACAGTAAGTGGGCGGGACATTCAGGTGGGAATTTCAGATGACTGACAGTAAGTGGGCGGGACATTCAGGCGGGAATTTCAGATGACTGACAGTAAGTGGGCGGGACTTTCAGATGACCGACAGTAAGTGGGTGGGACTTTTAGATGACTGTCAGTAAGTGGGCGGGACTTTTAGATGACTGTCAGTAAGTGGGCGGGACTTTCAAGCGGGACTTTCAGATGACTGACAGTAAGTAGGCGGGACTTTCAGATGACTGACAGTAAGTGGGCAGGATTTTCAGATGACTGACAGTAAGTGGGCGGGACTTTCAGATGACTGACAGTAAGTCGGCGGGACTTTCAGATGACTGAATGCTCCGGTTTTCGGACAAAATTAACATGGGATCCCTCCGGCCATAGGACGTACTTCGTCTCACTGGAATATTAACGGTCAGATTTAATACAAAATCGACCCCATTTCTACGGTCAATGGCGGGAGAGTTTTGAAAGTGACAAAACACTGTTCCCAACATTTTAAACATTATTTATTCCTTGTCAAGTGCTGTGATGCACCCTGGAGGTATCACATATTTAAACAATGTTTACCCAGGATTCTAGCTCTTTTCCTGGCTTGTAAAGGGCTGTGACGAGACCTGGTAGTATCAGAATATTTTAAACAACTTTTCCTCGTCTTTCAAACACTTATTCCTGTTAAGGTTGCGGAAAAGGTAGGACCCAAATGCAGACTGCAAAAAAAAGGTCTATAAACAAAAGGTGAGCTTTATTCCAAAAGCCGATGAACACAAAAAAACATGGCATGAAGAACACAGGTTGCACAAGGTTACAATAACACCAAATAACTGACCGTGACTTACATGGAGGGAGACAGGAAAAACAATGAACCGACAAGGCACACAGGGGAAGACAAGACTAAATACAGAGAGGGGTAATCACAGGACAAGACACAGCTGGGTAAGGGAGGCAGACACACAAGGGCAACAGGCGAACACAATGAGACAATCAGACACAGGAGGAAAAACACAGGAAGGAAAACAAGAGACAGGGAGAACAGAAAAGCAAAATAAAACCCATTACCAGACCGACAAAACTAAAACCGTGACGTAACACTAAGATCGTGACAATTCCTGGGTTGAAAAGTCAGGTGCTGCACAGCCTGTTCTCTGGGCACAGTCTTGTGAAATTAGCTGATGCTGTCTGCAGCTACCGGTACTTTGCTCCTATTTCAGACACTTTCCCATGAATTTTGAACACTTTTCCGGGCTCAGGAAGTCCAGTGCTGCATTCTGACTCGTGTCCATTTGTAGGGGAGTTTTTAACATTAAACCTCTCCTGAAAATGTACATATTCTGTGCATATCCAGGAGAGGTTCAATGTTAAATGATATCGTGCAAAATGACAGGCTAAAACTCTTCCAGACCTTTAATAACACTTTCCCGATCATTTAAACATTATTTCTGGCTTGTAAAGTGCTTTCATGTGCCACTTTCCCCCCTAAAATGATTTTAAATGATTATGTTTGCATTTAAATGCATTAATTGTATCATTAATATCCCTGAAGCAATGCACATACTTTGGAGCTCATTGGGGTCCTGCATATGGTTTAATCAGGCATTTTAACACTTTTTTCCATGAAAATTATTTTTAATCACTATCATGGGGCTATATAAATATAATTCCGGGTAATTCGGAACACAGTTGTACCTTTTGTTATTTAAATGTATTTGTATTATCTATTTTTGGTCTAGAAAAGTGACATTTCTCTGCAATTCTGTCAGTTTATAGAGCTTAGCCCACAGATCCTGGAGGTTCCAGGCCAAATGTTGGTGCTCATAGGAGGCCTGCCATGTGCACCCACCCAGTGAAGAAGACCGTTAATTATCTTAAAATAATCAAAAATGAAGTTTTAAAAAATTGTCGAAAAAATTACTAAGTGCCAACGGAGAAGGGGCTCTGAAAAGCTCAACTGTTTGGCGCTTCGGACCGTTTTTCCGCCTTCTCCGTTGTAAGTTGCAACGGAGAAGTGGAAAAGTGTCCGGGGCTTCATTTCCCCTTCTCCGTCAAAAATGTTAATCCACACTTTTCAGTGCACGGAATCGGAAACCCGGTTTTTGGGTGCACTCAGGAAAAAAACGGCTGTCTGCAAACAGGGAGGTGAAGTGTCCGCTCACCATGCACTCTGGGCCAGCCTTATTTTGTGGATCAAGACCCCCCAGCCTGGTTCTCACCAAACTTTACAAATGTGCCTCTGGAGGGATGTAAGGGAAAGCTCCGCTTTTTGGACAAAATTAACATGGGATTCCTCCTGCCATTGGACGTACTTCTTCTCACTGGAGTATTAATGCTCTGATTGAATACAAAATCAACCCCAGTTCTCCGGCCAATGACAGGAGAGTTTTGAAAGTGACAAAAAACGGGATATTCACATTTTCCAGCAGGGGGAGCTCTAAGACCGTGTAATAACTTTGCTGTACTTGGGAAAACTTAAAATAAAGTGTATTTATGACGAAACGCGCTTAACACGGGTAAACAAGTGTCTTTGACTCCCAAATTGTGTGGGTTCGCTACAGCAGGTACCGCCTATCACTATACCAAGTTTGTAATCCATGCAACGTTTATAAATATTTGACATTGTCTGAATGTTTCAATTTTCACACCAATACATCATATGTTGGCTTATATATCAACGTTCAAATATCAGCTCCAAATGTCAATGCATTGTGAAAATATGAGCAATATGAGCCTGTCCCTCCCTTTGGAGGATATCATTTAACATTGAATCTCTCCTGGAAATTTACAGACTCTGTACATATCCAGGAGAGGTTCAATGTTAATCAATCTCCTACAAATGGACACGCGAAAAACACTCGTCCAGACGTGTGAAAAACACTTTTCCCGACCTTTTAAACATTATTTCTGCCTTGTAAAGTGCTGTGATGAGCCCTGGTAGTATCAGACTATTTTAAACAACTTTTCCCCACCTTTCAAACACTTTTCCTGGGTTGAAAAGGCAGGTGCTGCATCCTGCTCTCTGGGTACACTCCGTCTCTATTTACACCACTTTTCCCGATGTTTCAAACACTTATTCCTGCCTTAAAAATATCAGGTCCTGCATCCTGCTCTCTGGGTACACTCTGTCTCTATTTATACCACTTTTCCCGACGTTTCAAACAGTTATTCCTGGGTTGAAAAGTGCTGTGATGCGCCCTGGAAGTATTAGACTATTTAATACACCTATTCCGACATGTGAAACACTATTTCTTCCTTGTCAAGTGCTATGATGCGCCCTGGAGGTATCAGACTATTTAAACAATGTTTACCCAGGATTCAATCACTTTTCCTGGTTTGCAAAGTGCTGTGATGCAGCCTGTTCTCTGGGTACAGTCTTGTGAAATTAGCTGATGCTGTCTGGAGCAACTGGTACTTTGCTCCTATTTCAGACATTTTCCCAGGAATTTTTAACACTTTTTCTTGCTCAGAAGGTCCGGTTCTGCATTCTGACTTGTGTCCATTTGTAGGTGTTTTTTTAACATTGAACCTGTACAGAATCTGTACATTTCCAGGAGTGGTCCAATGTTAAAATTAACTCCTCCAAAAGGAAAGGCTAAAACACTCATTCCAGACTTTTAAAAACACTTTTCCCAGGTGCTGCATCCTGCTCTCTGGGTACTCCATGTCCATATTTAAGACACTTTCCCCGCATTATAATCAATATTTCTGCCTTAGAAAGTGAGGTTCTCTCCACACTTTTTCCCCTAAAATGATTTTAAATAATTATTTTTGCATTTAAATGCATTTATTTTGTCATTAATATGGTTCCGTGAAAAATGCACATACTCTGGAGCTCACTGGGGTCCTGTATATGCTTTAATCAGGCATGTTAACACTTTTTTCCATGAAAGATATTTGTAATCACTATCATGGGGCTCTATAAATCCAATTCCGGGTGATTCGGAGCACAATTGTACCTATTAATATTTAAATGTATTTGAATTATATATTTTTGGGCTAGGAAAGTGACATTTCTGGGTGATTTTGTCAGTTTATAGAGCTTAGCCCACAAATCCTGGAGGTTCCAGGCCGAATTTGGGTGCTCATAGGCAGCCTGCCAGGCACACCCACCCGTGGAAAGAAGAAAAGAAGTGAAGAAAACTGTTAATTATATCTTAAAATAATCAAAAATGAAGTTTAAAAAAATTACTAGGTGCCAACGGAGAAGGGGCCCGAAAAAGCTCGGAAACCCGGTTTTTGGGTGCACTCAGAAAAAAAATGGCTGTCGGCAAACACAGAGGTTTGACCCGATTCCTTCTACCTGGGGCACTGCCCAGTCCCGGGTGTCCCCAGTCAGCCCTCCACTGAAGGGGTGGTGGTGCCAATTTTTTTGTATATTAAAAAAAAAACTGTTCCTCATTCATTTACAAAGATAACTGACAGTAAGTGGGCGAGACTTTCAGATGACTGACAGTAAGTCGGCGGGACTTTCAGAGGACTGATAGTAAGTCGGCGGGACTTTCAGATGACTGACAGTAAGTGGGCGGGACTTTCAGATGACTGACAGTAAGTGGGCGGGACTTTTAGATGACTGAGAGTAAGTGGGGGGGCTTTCAGGCGGGACTTTCAGATGACTGACAGTTAGTGGGTGGGACTTTCAGATGACTGACAGTAAGTGGGCAGGACATTCAGGCGGGACTTTCAGATGACTGACAGTAGGCTTGCTTGAGACACATTGCGGCTCGCCTCGAAAGTAGACGAGAGTAGCCGATCGCAGCCGGGGGAGGTGTCAAAAATCTCGTCTTAAGTCGGACAGCTCGGACTCGGAGTCGGCTTGACTGGCTGGGTTTGCAATGGCGGAAATTGCGTTGGCGTTTTTCGTTGCAGATGAAGTGGATGCAATAGAAATCCCACATGTATTGTATGGAGAATGTAATTTGATTTAATCTTGCCATTTTAAATGATGTATTCAATAAATAAGAATAACATAGAATGAATTGAATGATGAATAAACAGTGGGGTATGAATACACTAGATATCAGCCTGTGAGCAGTGTGTATGAATATGCTAAGATATATAAAGTATGAAAACGGTAAGCAGTATAGTATCAAATATATAGATATTAATTTCATGATGATAAACATTGTGGAACAATGATGAAAAATGGGAATGGATGTGGCGACGTAAAACTGACACAAAACAACAACAAACTTTTGCCAGCCAATTGGAGAGTTTCATCAGCAGCACGTGGTAAAAACCACCAATGAGCGCTCAGCTCGAGATACCAGCGAGCCGTTTCCCATCAAGCATTTCTCTTCCGCAGCTCGTGGAGAGCAACTGCGCCAACTCGCCTCGCCTCGCTCTCAAGGCTGCGGGCGTCTTTGTCCTGCGAGATTTCAAAGTCTCATGTGGGCGAGCCTCCAGAGCAAGTCGGACAAAATGACTAATCATCATGCAACGCACTAGCAAGACGTTGATCGCAACTGCGCAGGTCTGCGCAGGTCTTGCTTGTCTCAAACAAGCCTAGTTAGTGATCGGGACTTTCAGATGACTGACAGTAAGTGGGCGGGACATTCAGGTGGGACTTTCAGATGACTGACAGTAAGTGGGCGGGACTTTTAGATGACTGTCAGTAAGTGGGCGGGACTTTCAAGCGGGACTTTCAGATGACTGACAGTTAGTGGTCGGGACTTTCAGATGACTGACAGTAAGTGGGCGGGACTTTCAGATGACCGACAGTAAGTGGGCAGGACTTTTAGATGACTGTCAGTAAGTGGGCGGGACTTTTAGATGACTGTCAGTAAGTGGGCGGGACTTTCAAGCGGGACTTTCAGATGACTGACAGTAAGTGGGCGGGACATTCAGGCGGGAATTTCAGATGACTGACAGTAAGTGGGCGGGACTTTCAGATGACCGACAGTAAGTGGGAAGGACTTTTAGATGACTGTCAGTAAGTGGGCGGGACTTTTAGATGACTGTCAGTAAGTGGGCGGGACTTTCAGATGACTGACAGTAAGTCGGTGGGACTTTTAGATGACTGACAGTAATTGGGCAGGACTTTCCTCATACACTTACAAATGTAATCTCATATAATATTTAAAAAAAGACAATATATTCTCCTTTGACTAACATCTGTTTACCCTGCTTTGGATCCGTTTGGTAATTTAAATGTGACCATATGAAAGAATAACACATCCCTCATTAGACTCCATGATGTACTGCCCCCTATTGGTCAAAATCAGAGAACGCAGCTTTAAACAAAACCAGCTTTACACAGATCTCAAAGCAGCGTCCATGGCAACCACCTGAGCAATATGTCCTGTAGTAATCTTCGTAATAACTAGCAAACTAAAGATCATGTATATCCACTGCACAAATAATCTGAAATAACAACTCATAATTCCCGCATCAAATGACATCAAAACGCATTTTAATGGCCAAACTAACCTTAAAATAGGCATTTTCCACCGAGAAAAAAACGAAGGTTGGTCATGTTTTTTTTTTTTCTGTGGGGAGAAATTTGAAGATCACGTGACATTGACGCCAGCCATTGGAAATGAATGGTGAAAAAAAACGTAGGGATCCTACAATTTCAGAGCCGTTTTTGTAGAAATACTACGTCCCAAGTTGTGGACCAACGTAGTTATTACACTTTTAGATGGGAGACTGGGTTGGTGTCTGCAAACATGGAGGTGAAGTGTCCGTGCCTCTGGAGGAATGTGTCCCCAGTCAGCCCTCCACTGAAGGGGTGGTGGTGCCAATTTGTTTGTATATTAATAAAAAAACTGTTCCTCATTCATTTACAAAGATAACTGACAGTAAGTGGGCGAGACTTTCAGATGACTGACAG
Organism: Pseudochaenichthys georgianus; assembly: GCF_902827115.2. Taxonomy (NCBI): domain Eukaryota; kingdom Metazoa; phylum Chordata; class Actinopteri; order Perciformes; family Channichthyidae; genus Pseudochaenichthys; species Pseudochaenichthys georgianus. The sequence continues at coordinate 268,227 of NW_027262966.1, forward strand.
TAAGTCGGCGGGACTTTCAGAGGACTGATAGTAAGTCGGCGGGACTTTCAGATGACTGATAGTAAGTCGGCGGGACTTTCAGATGACTGACAGTAAGTGGGCGGGACTTTCAGATGACTGACAGTAAGTGGGCGGGACTTTCAGATGACTGAGAGTAAGTGGGGGCCTTTCAGGCGGGACTTTCAGATGACTGACAGTTAGTGGGCGGGACTTTCAGATGACTCAGAGTAAGTGGGGGGGCTTTCAGATGACTGACAGTAAGTGGGTGGGACTTTCAGATGACTGACAGTAAGTGGGCGGGACTTTCAGATGACTGACAGTAAGTGGGGGGGCTTTCAGGTGACTGACAGTAAGTGGGGGGGCAGAGTTGGGTATAATATTACTTTTGTTGGTAACGGAGTAGTGTAACGCGCTACTTTTATAATTCAGTAATCACACTACAGTCACTAACATTGCCCCGACACGCGTTACTTCGTTACTTACTAAAATCAGTCATAATAAAACCTCAACAAACACCTGCAAAGAACACATGCTAAGGTGAAGCTAACGCACAGCTATTTGTTGTTTGTTTATATCACGTAGTGTGTTCTTCTTCTCTGTTTTCCGGTTGTTGCCTGTTTTGAATGACGAATACACACTACCGCCGCCTGCTGGTAAGGAGAGTTATTGCCACTCACGCATGCGCAGTTCGTAAGTGCTCGGCTGAAGTCTTTGCGGTGTCTGGTTCCAGTGCAACACATGGCCAACACGCAGGAGAACACGCCGACGCAACAGCGTGAGCAGAGATAGACTGCGCAAAATATACAGATAGCAGGAGACAAAGGACAGCCATGGTCAGATAGGAAAACATTCAGGATCTGGATCAGTCTTATGCGACATTGGAAACTTTAGTAGTCTGCGTGATCTGCCTGTTGGGAGGGGCGGGCCGGCCCTATGAGTAAAGTAATGAGTAAAGTAACGAGTTACTTTATGTAGAGAGTAACGAAGTAGTGTAATATATTACTTTTTTTTTAAGTAATATGTAATATGCAATATATTACTTTTTTTTAGTAACGACCCCATCTCTGGTGGGGGGGCTTTCAGGTGACTGACAGTAAGTGGGCGGGATTTTCAGAATGACTGACAGTAAGTTGGCGGGACTTTCAGATGACTGACAGTAAGTGGGCGGGACTTTCAGATGACTGACAGTAAGTGGGCGGGACTTTCAGATGACTGACAGTAAGTGGGCGGGACTTTCAGATGACTGACAGTAAGTGGGCGGGATTTTCAGATGACTGACAGTAAGTGGGCGGGACTTTCAGATGACTGACAGTAAGTCGGCGGGACTTTCAGATGACTGAATGCTCCGGTTTTCGGACAAAATTAACATGGGATCCCTCCGGCCATAGGACGTACTTCGTCTCACTGGAATATTAACGGTCAGATTTAATACAAAATCGACCCCATTTCTACGGTCAATGGCGGGAGAGTTTTGAAAGTGACAAAACACTGTTCCCAACATTTTAAACATTATTTGTTCCTTGTCAAGTGCTGTGATGCACCCTGGAGGTATCACATATTTAAAAAATGTTTACCCAGGATTCTAGCTCCTTTCCTGGCTTGTAAAGGGCTGTGACGAGACCTGGTAGTATCAGACTATTTTAAACAACTTTTCCCCGTCTTTCAAACACTTATTCCTGTTAAGGTTGCGGAAAAGGTAGGACCCAAATGCAGACTGCAAAAAAGGCAAAAAAAAAGGTCTATAAACAAAAGGCGAGCTTTATTCCAAAAGCCGATGAACACAAAAAAACATGGCATGAAGAACACAGGTTGCACAAGGTTACAATAACACCAAATAACTGACCGTGACTTACATGGAGGGAGACAGGAAAAACAATGAACCGACAAGGCACACAGGGGAAGACAAGACTAAATACAGAGAGGGGTAATCACAGGACAAGACACAGCTGGGTAAGTGAGGCAGACACACAAGGGCAACAGGCAAACACAATGAGACAATCAGACACAGGAGGAAAAACACAGGAAGGAAAACAAGAGACAGGGAGAACAGAAAAGCAAAATAAAACCCATTACCAGACCGACAAAACTAAAACCGTGACATAACACTAAGATCGTGACAATGCCTGTTCTCTGGGCACAGTCTTGTGAAATTAGCTGATGCTGTCTGCAGCTACCGGTACTTTGCTCCTATTTCAGACACTTTCCCATGAATTTTGAACACTTTTCCGGGCTCAGGAAGTCCAGTGCTGCATTCTGACTCGTGTCCATTTGTAGGGGAGTTTTTAACATTAACCCTCTCCTGAAAATGTACATATTCTGTGCATATCCAGGAGAGGTTCAATGTTAAATGATATCGTGCAAAATGACAGGCTAAAACTCTTCCAGACCTTTAATAACACTTTTCCCAATCATTTAAACATTATTTCTGGCTTGTAAAGTGCTTTCATGTGCCACTTTCCCCCCTAAAATGAGTTTAAATGATTATTTTTGCATTTAAATGCATTAATTGTATCATTAATATCCCTGAAGCAATGCACATACTTTGGAGCTCATTGGGGTCCTGCATATGGTTTAATCAGGCATTTTAACACTTTTCTCAATGAAAATGATTTGTAATCACTATCATGGGGCTATATAAATAAAATTCCGGGTAATTCGGAACACAGTTGTACCTTTTGTTATTTAAATGTATTTGTATTATCTATTTTTGGGCTAGAAAAGTGACATTTCTCTGCAATTTTGTCAGTTTATAGAGCTTAGCCCACAGATCCTGGAGGTTCCAGACCAAATGTTGGTGCTCATAGGAGGCCTGCCATGCGCACCTACCCAGTGAAGAAGACCGTTAATTATATCTTAAAATAATCAAAAATGAAGTTTTAAAAAATTGTCGAAAAAATTACTAAGTGCCAACGGAGAAGGGGCTCTGAAAAGCTCAACTGTTTGGCGCTTCGGACCGTTTTTCCGCCTTCTCCGTTGTAAGTTGCAACGGAGAAGTGGAAAAGTGTCCGGGGCTTCATTTCCCCTTCTCCGTCAAAAATGTTCATCCACACTTTTCAGTGCACGGAATCGGAAACCCGGTTTTTGGGTGCACTCAGGAAAAAAACGGCTGTCTGCAAACAGGGAGGTGAAGTGTCCGTTCACCATGCACTCTGGGCCAGCCTTATTTTGTGGCTCAAGACCCCCCAGCCTGGTTCTCACCAAACTTTGACTTTACAAATGTGCCTCTGGAGGGATGTAAGGCAAATGTCAGCCTTATGGACGGAGGTACCATGGGACTTGCCCTTCAAATGTACGCGCGTCCGCTCAATGGAAATGCGATGTCAACTTCCGATGTCAAGTCCCTGCCAGCGGCTAGACAAATGTTACCAGTGTTTACCAGTGTTGCCAGGGGCACGAGAATATCCTCCACTGGAGGTTGGGTGCCGCTGCTGTGAAGAAGGCCGACTATGGGTGCCGATGGGCGGACGATAAAGCACCGCAAAATACACCCCCTTCAAGTGTTGCCAGGGGCACGAAAATATCCTCCACTGGAGGTTGGGTGCCGCTGCTGTGAAGAAGGCCGACTATGGGTGCTGATGGGCGGACGATAAAGCACCGCAAAATACACCCCCTTCAAGTGTTGCCAGGGGCACGAGAATATCCTCCACTGGAGGTTGGGTGCCGCTGCTGTGAAGAAGGCCGACTATGGGTGCCGAAAAACGGCTAAGTGCCAACGGGGGAGGGGGTCAAGTCTTCGGCCTGTCCATTTCATGCATTTCTAATGGGGTCGTCGAATGTGATTGAAATGGACAGATTCCTGTACATTTCATGCACTTTTAATGGGGTCGTCGAATGTGATTGAAATGGACAGATTCCTGTACATTTCATGCACTTTTAATGGGGTCGTCGAATGTGATTGAAATGGACAGATTGAAAAACGGCTAAGTGCCAACGGGGGAGGGGGTCAAGTCTTCGGCGCTTCGGGACGAAGCCCCGGAGACTTTTGCACTCCCCCGTTGCAATTTACAATGGAGAGGGGAAACGAGACCTCCCCACCTCCGTCCAAAAAATTCATTCATCTTTTCCAAGCTACCATCTGCACGAAATCGGAAACCCGGTTTTTGAGAGCACTTAGAAAAAAACGAGCTATTTTCACATGATGGGGAAATCATGGAAGAATGTATCCGCCTCATGAGCACTTTGGATCGGATATAATTGTTGCCTGGAGGACCCCCAATCATGGTTCTCACAAAACTTTAAGTTTTCGAACTGGTCTCTGGAGGAATTCAAGGGGAGTTGTCATTGAATAACGATACACTATTTTCGGATACAATTGTTGCCTGGAGGACCCCCAATCATGGTTCTCACAAAACTTTAAGTTTTCGAACTGGTCTCTGGAGGAATTCAAGGGGAGTTGTCACGGAATAACGAGATACTATTTTCGGCTAAAATGTTGCCTGGAGGACCCCAGTCATGGTTCTCACAAAACGTTACGTTTTCGAACTGGTCTCTGGAGGAATTCAAGGGGAGTTGTCACGGAATAACGAGCCACTATTTTCGGCTAAAATGTTGCCTGAAGGACCCCAGTCATGGTTCTCACAAAACGTTAAGTTTTCAAACTGTTCTCTGGAGGAATTCAAGGGGAGTTGTCACGGAATAACGAGATACTATTTTCGGCTAAAATGTTGCCTGGAGGACCCCAGTCATGGTTCTCACAAAACGTTAAGTTTTCAAACTGTTCTCTGGAGGAATTCAAGGGGAGTTGTCACGGAATAACGAGATACTATTTTCGGCTAAAATGTTGCCTGGAGGACCCCAGTCATGGTTCTCACAAAACGTTACGTTTTCGAACTGGTCTCTGGAGGAATTCAAGGGGAGTTGTCACGGAATAACGAGCCACTATTTTCGGCTAAAATGGTTGCCTGGAGGACCCCATTCATGGTTCTCACAAAACGTTAAGGGCGTTCTCCCCGGCAACCCGCCAGCAGATGAAAACACCCACCCCTCCACCTCTGCACCTCTTCCGAGGGACGAGGGAACCGCGCGGGGGGGTCTGCTGGAGGCTACTGCCGTGTGCTCCGTCCTGCGCTTCACCGGGACACGGCTCGAACACTCGGAACTCTGACTCCAGCGCAGTGTGGCGGCCTCGCCCTGGTCGTCCACCGTGCGCCCTCCGGTACCTGACTCCCCTGCCTCCTCCGGGGGCAGGTGCGAGGGGTTCAATGCCTCCGTCCCCGAAACTGTCGGGTATCCTTTGGGAGAACCAGACTCTGGAGGAACGTGAGGGGAGTTGTCAGGGGACTCTACCCGCCTTATGGAACACTATTATCGGATACTTTTTTTTTACTTTCATGCATCTTTACATGGATGAATTATTGTATTTATTTTTAACTTTTTGGTCAATTTCATCCAGTTTTGGACCCCGCCTTGCCTGGATGATAAGACCAAGAGATGACAGGGATCTCTGCCCGCCTAACGAGTGCCTAAATGGGACACCGCACGATGATGCAAATGAAAACAAATACTGATTTGAAAATAAGCTGAGTGCTTCCTTCTTTTTCACCCACGATTCTATACCTTCTACTGGTGACATTTCCCGGTACCGAAATGCTCAAGAATACAGGTCGGATGGCAGTCCGTTGTCCGATCTGTAATAGTTCCTACCGCACCCTGAGCAAACACCTACAGAGGTACCATGGTGTGCGTAACTTGGTTGAAAGAAAAATTCTGCTGTTGTTGGCCAACGGACGGACCAACATTAGGCTCCATCCCTGTCCCATTGCAGGATGCGAGTACCGCGGCACAAGGCTGGATCGCCACATGGACAGAGACCATGTTGAGCTGTCCAGGGAGGAAATACATGTGGTTAAAAATAAACTGAAAATGACAGTGGCAAAGAAGGAGCTTTATGAACTCCGAATGACAAACCCCACGATAGAAATGGTTACCTCTTGGGCTGTTGATATGGTGGAAGACGACGATATACTGTCACAACCTCCACCCTTGTCCCCGGTGAATGAATGTGACAACCCGGACTGTAAGGAATGGAGGGTAGAGGCTAACAGAGTGAGGGCTCAGCGGGACAGATATGCTGCTGAGGTGAAATCCCTGCGCTGCAAGTTGCAGCAGATGATAAGACACAAGCGACAGAGGATGGATCAGCGGGCCGGGGACATGCTCCTGTTTGATGGGGAGGAACGAGAGCGGGTCATTCTTAAGAAACGACCCCGAACAGAGTCGACACCAACGAGGCTGTCCAAGTCGAAAGGTCCCTCCTGCAGCAAGTCTCCCATTCCCGCCTGCAGCAAGTCTCCCATTCCCGCCTGCAGCAAGTCCCCCACTGGCTCTCACACACATTCATCCAGCTCCTCAGAACCTGCATCCATGCATACCGAGGCCTCGTCAACCTCCCCTCCCATACATTCCCCCTGGTTCCGCGGCAGGGGCAGGGGAAATATAATGCGGGACATCACATTCCCACGGATCATGGGTAAGTGTGTTGAATATGTGACAAATGCAGTTTCTGTAAAACACCATGTGTTGTCATTAAAGTACTGTTTTATATTACACAGAGGAGTATCTGCAAGGATACCGGGAGCATTATGCAGGTATCGACCCAACAGTGAGGCTCCAAGAAAACACAGTCTCCAAACTGAGCAGAGTGAAGTCGTTCCTAAGTTTCATGGCTCACGGGTTCAATCGCCTGTCTGACTGGCTCTTTTTGAGGGATCTCAAGAGGATACGCGGGTGGTCCCGGAGCCTGATAAAATCAAGCCTTCAGGTCACGACCTCCAACTTCTATATCAAAAATATATCACACTTTCTCAAGTACATGGCCGACACACCGTGCAAGGGGAGCAGGCTCAGTCAAAATGACATGATTTTAATCAAACCGGAAGTAGTTGCCATCCTGAAGTCCCTGAAGAGAAAAATACTTATCCACCAGATGCAAGTGAAGCGTGACAAGATGGAAGGTCTGCCGAGCCATAACGACATCATGACATGCTTGACTTCGACCAACACTCGCATCCCTCAGCTCCTGGATGTGATGGCCAGCAATCCGACTACCGCAACCCGGATACTCCTCTATGGGTACATGACCCTGCATTGGAGCTGTATTTACGGCCACCGTCCGGGGGTCTACTCCAACATGACCAACGCCGAGGTCCGAAAGGCGGATACAACTGGCACTGCCTTCGGCTACCTCATCCATGTGGGTGCTATTAAGCAATGTATTTATTCTGGCAGTTATATGCATGATTGATATTGTATTGACACTCTCTAACTCTGTCATAACAGGTAAGCAACCACAAGACGGCCAACGCATTCGGGGAAGCGCAGCTGTACCTCACCGTAGAAGAATTTGGATGGATGAAGAGGTGGCTGGAAATCAAGGGTACGCTGACCTGCACCCAGAGCCGCTACTTCCTATACACAGTGGGGAAGAACCCGTCCAGGAACCTTGCCTACTACCTGAGGTTGGCATGGGCTGATGTGGGGCTACACGGTCCCATTAACTTCACCGACCTCCACACAGTCCACGCCGATAATGCGAAGAGGTTTCAGGACAAATGCAACTGCCAAAGAGTGAGTGATTTCATGTGTCACAACACTGCAACAGCAGACAAATTTTACGCGAATAATCCTTCTTTGAAGGAGGCTGCGGAGATACGGCTGCTCTTCACAGAGTCACTGCAAGCAGCAGCGGCGGCATCGACAGCAGCAGCAGCGGGAAATGAAGACACTTTGGCCGGTATTGACATCGACAGTGACAGCTCTGGAGAGGAGCACAGCCCCACTCCCTACCAAGACTCCCTACCAAGACTCAGCGATGCCGAGACGTCAGATGAAGAATTCTCCAAAAATGTCAACGCTTGGAGAGCGAAGAGGGACCAGTCACTGGCCGAACACAGCCCCTCAGACATGGGTGAAGAGAGGGTGCCATACTCGGCACCGACTTCAGCCACTGTTGCCAGTGATCAACTTGTAAATATGCAATGTTTTGTTGTACTCAGTCCCCTTGTAAATACTTTATATCCTGTGTGAATGTATTTATTACTGTAAATAAAGTTTGTTAAAATTACTTACTTTGTCTTCTGTTTTTAAAGCCCAATATGGGTTTTTTCCCTTTAATATCCCCAGGGGCACGATATTCTGGTTCTGGTGGTAGCATGGAGGTGTTTAGTCCGAGTGAGGAGTGCTCAAGTGTGGGATGATTTGTAAGGTAGAAGAGGGTAAAAAAAAGTTAAAGTGTGAACCTCCAGCAGGGCAGGTGGTGCTGTGAAGAAGGCCGAATATGGATGCCGATGGGCGGACGATAGAGCACCGCAAAATACACCCCCCTTTAAGGTTCCCAGGGGCACGAGTTTCTTGAGGGTGTGATCATCTGGGTTTAGTCCGTGGGGAAGTGCTTAAGTTCGGGGGCCGGGGACTCAAGGGGCACGATGTTCTGGAAGTACGCATGTCAGGGAGAGATCCTTGAGCTCCGTGTTTTGGGGGTCTTGGAGCGGCCCCGAAGAGGTGGCTTTGTCGGTGTACCTAATGGGTAAGAAAGCCACCCTTGACGGGTCGTCAAATGTGGATGAAATGGACAGATTCCTGTACATTTCAGGCACTTTTAATGGGAGGATGAAATGTAAGTGTGAACTAGCCTGTTTAATCCGATTTTGAGCACTCTTTTCCCCGCATAAACTAGTTTAAATCACCGTTAAACACTTATTTAAAATGCCAATTTAATGGCCTTCCCGCTATGCATTAACGTCCGTGATCTGTACACACTAACGTGTACACTTGACAAACCGCGACGGGTAGTTAATGTCCACACAGTGAATACGCAAGTCCCGAGAGTATTGACAGTAATCTTACCCAGCTTTCACACACTAATTCCTGGGTAAGAAAGCCCTGTACATATCCCTGGATTAAATGGCCATGTGCACCCCTGTATTCAAAGTAATCTTACCCAGCTTTCACACACTAATTCCTGGGTAAGAAGGCCACCCTGGACGGGTCGTCAAATGTGGATGAAATGGACAGATTCCTGTACATTTCATGCATTTTTAATGGGGTCGTCGAATGTGATTGAAATGGACAGAGTCCTGTACATTTCATGCATTTTTAATGGGAGGATGAAATGGCCATATCCTCCCTAAATTCACAGCAAACTTACCCAGCTTTCACATACTAATTCCTGGGTAAGAAAGCCCTGTACATCTCCCTGGATGAAATGGACATATTCTCCCTATATTCACATCAATGTTACCCATCTTTCACACACTAATTCCTGGGTAAGAAAGCCACCGTGACTGGGTCGTCAAATGTGATTGAAATGGACAGAGTCCTGTCCATTTCATGCATTTCTAATGGGGTCGTCGAATGTGATTGAAATGGACAGATTCCTGTCCATTTCATGCATTTCTAATGGGGTCGTCGAATGTGATTGAAATGGACAGATTCCTGTCCATTTCATGCATTTCTAATGGGGTCGTCAAATGTGATTGAAATGGACAGATTCCTGTACATTTCATGCATTTCTAATGGGGTCGTCAAATGTGATTGAAATGGACAGATTCCTGTACATTTCATGCATTTTTAATGGGGTCGTCGAATGTGATTGAAATGGACAGATTCCTGTCCATTTCATGCATTTCTAATGGGGTCGTCGAATGTGATTGAAATGGACAGATTCCTGTCCATTTCATGCATTTCTAATGGGGTCGTCAAATGTGATTGAAATGGACAGATTCCTGTACATTTCATGCATTTTTAATGGGGTCGTCGAATGTGATTGAAATGGACAGATTCCTGTCCATTTCATGCATTTCTAATGGGAGTCGTCAGTATATGGAGCTTAACCCATAATTCCCGGAGGTTCCACGCCATCGGAGGGCCTCCGCCGGCCCGGCCTCGTGCCGGTGCTCTGGCGGTCGGTTCCTCCGAACTGCGGGTTCGACTCTGATGGCCGGGAGGGTGTGCTGCGCGGGGGTAACCCCGCGGAGCACAGCCTTCCTGCCTGCCCGATATGAAGCGTGACCGAGACGAACCGTCTGACTCAGGTGTCCCACCACGGGTCCCGCGGCGGGGCGGAGGTTCCGGGCTGGAACCTCCCCACCTCCGCCGCGGTGCACCCGGCAAACACTGTTTCTCGAACCCTCCACTGTTGCATAGCTGCGGCAATTGGCCTTGCTCCGGGCACCGGTTCCCCGGTGTATGGTCGACCCTACTTCATAACATGCTACTCTCATCGAATCAGTTATGGTTCCCTTGACTGCTCAACGTTACTTGGGTGACTGTGACACGTCTAGACCTAATAGATGTCAACGAACGCTGACCTTCGGTGAAGTTCCGTGAATCGTGCATTTATCAGATCCAAAACCCATGCGGTGTGCTCTCCGGGGCGCCCTGGGACCTTTGGTGACTCTGGATAACCTCACAGGCCCTCGTAGCGACCACGGGTAACGGAGAACCATGGTTTGATTCGGGAGAGGGAGCCTTACCATGGTATAGGGTTGACCGTACTTCATCACAGGCTACCCGTTTGATCCTGCGTACCAACCCCATATGCTTGTCTGCAAAGAGTGAACTGCCTGGTCCTGCCCTGGCGTTCCTCTACGGCTAGTGTCCAGCCGTCAGCTGTGCTATCAGCAAATTTGACCCGCCATCGGAGGGCCTCATCCCCGGGTCCACATGCCGGTGCTGGACGGTCGGACTAATACTATTGCTCAGGGGTCTGCTCCTGGAGCGGCCTGCCATCGGAGGGCCTCCTCCGGCCCGGGTAACGGAGAACCATGGTTTGATTCGGGAGAGGTAGCCTTACCATGGTATAGGGTTGACCGTACATGGTTCTTCCAAAAAGTTAACTTAGACTTTTCCCGACTCTGGAGGAAGGTAGGGGGAGTTGTCAGGGGACTCTACCCGCCTTATGGAACACTATTTTGGGATACAATTTATCCATTTTCACCCTTTTCTCTGGTTCTTCCAAAAGTTGACTTGTACTTTCTCCGACTCTGGAGGAATGCAAGGGGAGTTGTCAGGGGACTCTACCCGCCTTATGGAACACTATTTTGGGGTACTTTTTTCCCATTTTCACCCCTTTTCTCTGGTTCTCCAAAAAGTCCTGATTTCTCACTGATCGAATGGCAAACGCGACCCGCCATCGGAGGTCCTCCGCCGGCCCGGCCTCGTGCCGGTGCTCTGGCGGTCGGTTTCTCCGAACTGCGGGTTCGACTCTGATGGCCGGGAGGGTGTGCTGCGCGGGGGTAACCCTGCGGAGCACAGCCTTCCTGACCGCCCGATATGAAGCGTGACCGAGACGACCCGTCTGACTCAGGTGTCCCACCACGGGTCCCGCGGCGGGACGGAGGTTCCGGGCTGGAACCTCCCCACCTCCGCCGCGGTGCACCCGGCAAACACTGTTTCTCGAACCCTCCACTGTTGCATAGCTGCGGCAATTGGCCTTGCTCCGGGCACCGGTTCCCCCGGGGACCAGTGTTCGGTGGCTCCACATGATATATGGTCGACCCTACTTCATAACATGCTACTCTCATCGAATCAGTTATGGTTCCCTTGATTGCTCAACGTTACTTGGGTGACTGTGACACGTCTAGACCTAATAGATGTCAACGAACGCTGACCTTCGGTGAAGTTCCGTGAATCGTGCATTTATCAGATCCAAAACCCATGTGGTGTGCTCTCCGGGGCGCCCTGGGACCTTTGGTGACTCTGGATAACCTCACAGGCCCTCGTAGCGACCACGGGTAACGGAGAACCATGGTTTGATTCGGGAGAGGGAGCCTTACCATGGTATAGGGTTGACCGTACTTCATCACAGGCTACCCGTTTGATCCTGCGTACCAACCCCATATGCTTGTCTGCAAAGAGTGAACTGCCTGGTCCTGCCCTGGCGTTCCTCTACGGCTAGTGTCCAGCCGTCAGCTGTGCTATCAGCAAATTTGACCCGCCATTGGAGGGCCTCCTCCCCGGGTCCTCGTGCCGGTGCTCTGGCGGTCGGTTCCTCCAAACTGCGGGTTCGACTCTGATGGCCGGGAGGGTCAAATCCCCAAATATGTGTATTTGCCCAAATGATGGAAATAAACAAAATGCTATTTTACAGGACAAGACAGTACAGGACATGCCGGATGTAGGTGTATTTTCACAGCTTTCTGGAAATACACCAAATGTGATTTGCAGGGCGACCCAAAGCTCCTTTTACCCAAGTGATGTGCACGTGGCACATCACGGAGCTCATTTCATTACATGGTTTACCAGGGGCACTAAGGTTTTACCCGGATATCCTTATGTGTTTAGTCAGAGTGCTTGAGTTTGGGTACACGTCTTTGCCAGGCACACACAACCGAATATGGAAGCCGGTGAGCGGACGATAAAGAACCGCAAAATACAACACCTTTAAGTGTTGCCAGGGGCACGAGAACATTCTCCACTGGAGGGTGGGTGCTGCTGCTGTGAATGAGGCCGACTATGGGTGCCGATGGGCGGACGATAAAGCACCGCAAAATACAACACCTTTAAGTGTTGCCAGGGGCACGAGAACATTCTCCACTGGAGGGTGGGTGCTTTAAGATTCCCAGGGGCACGAGATTCTTGAGGGGGTGATCATCTGGGTTTAGTCCGTGGGGGAGTGCTTAAGTTCGGGGGCCCGGGGACCCAAGGTGTGCGAGGTTCTGGAAGTACGCATGTCAGGGAGAGATCCTGGAGCTCCTTAGTCCGTGTTTTGGGGGTCTTGGAGCGGCCACAGAGAGGTGCTTTTCCCCGGTGTATTTCATGGAAGTCTGAAATAACCTGTTTGCTCATGTCAGGGAGAGATGCTGGGGCTGCTGCGTCCGTGTTTTGGGGGTCTCGGAGCAGCCCCGAAGACAGTACAGGACATGCCGGATGTAGGTGTATTTTCACAGCTTTCTGGAAATACACCAAATGTGATTTGCAGGGCGACCCAAAGCTCCTTTTACCCAAGTGATGTGCACGTGGCACATCACGGAGCTCATTTCATTACATGGTTTACCAGGGGCACTAAGGTTTTACCCGGATATCCTTATGTGTTTAGTCAGAGTGCTTGAGTTTGGGTACACGTCTTTGCCAGGCACACACAACCGAATATGGAAGCCGGTGAGCGGACGATAAAGAGCTCCTTAGTCCGTGTTTTGGGGGTCTTGGAGCGGCCACAGAGAGGTGCTTTTCCCCGGTGTATTTCATGGAAGTCTGAAATAACCTCATGCTCATGTCAAGGAGAGATGCTGGGGCTGCTGCGTCCGTGTTTTGGGGGTCTTGGAGCGGCCCCGAAGAGGTGGCTTTGTCGGTGTACATAATGGGTAAGAAAGCCACCCTTGACGGGTCGTCAAATGTGGATGAAATGGACAGATTCCTGTACATTTCAATCACTTTTAATGGGAGTCATCAGGTGTGGATGAAATGGCCATACCTTCCTTAAATTCACATCAAACTTACCCAGCTTTCACACACTAATTCATGGGTAATAAAGCCATGTGCACACTGTATTTAAAGTAATCTTACACAGCTTTCAGACACTAATTCCTGGGTAAGAAAGTCACCCTGGACGGGTCATCAAATGTGATTGAAATGGACAGATTCCTGTCCATTTCAATCACTTTGTATGGGAGTCGTGAGGTGTGGATGAAATGGCCATATCTTCCTTAAATTCACATCAAACTTACCCAGCTTTCACACACTAATTCATGGGTAATAAAGCCATGTGCACACTGTATTTAAAGTAATCTTAGCCAGCTTTCAGACACTAATTCCTGGGGAAGAAAGTCACCCTGGACGGGTCATCAAATGTGATTGAAATGGACAGATTCCTGTACATTTCAATCACTTTTAATGGGAGTCGTGAGGTGTGGATGAAATGGCCATATCTTCCTTAAATTCACATCAAACGTCACCCAGCTTTCACACACTATTTCATGGGTAATAAAGCCATGTGCACACTGTATTTAAAGTAATGTTAGCCAGCTTTCAGACACTAATTCCTGGGGAAGAAAGTCACCCTGGACGGGTCATCAAATGTGATTGAAATGGACAGATTCCTGTACATTTCAATCACTTTTAATGGGAGTCGTGAGGTGTGGATGAAATGGCCATATCTTCCTTAAATTCACATCAAACTTCACCCAGCTTTCACACACTATTTCATGGGTAATAAAGCCATGTGCACACTGTATTTAAAGTAATGTTAGCCAGCTTTCAGACACTAATTCCTGGGGAAGAAAGTCACCCTGGACGGGTCATCAAATGTGATTGAAATGGACAGATTCCTGTACATTTCAATCACTTTTAATGGGAGTCGTGAGGTGTGGATGAAATGGCCATATCTTCCTTAAATTCACATCAAACTTCACCCAGCTTTCACACACTATTTCATGGGTAATAAAGCCATGTGCACACTGTATTTAAAGTAATGTTAGCCAGCTTTCAGACACTAATTCCTGGGGAAGAAAGTCACCCTGGACGGGTCATCAAATGTGATTGAAATGGACAGATTCCTGTACATTTCAATCACTTTTAATGGGAGTCGTGAGGTGTGGATGAAATGGCCATATCTTCCTTAAATTCACATCAAACTTCACCCAGCTTTCACACACTATTTCATGGGTAATAAAGCCATGTGCACACTGTATTTAAAGTAATGTTAGCCAGCTTTCAGACACTAATTCCTGGGGAAGAAAGTCACCCTGGACGGGTCATCAAATGTGATTGAAATGGACAGATTCCTGTACATTTCAATCACTTTTAATGGGAGTCGTGAGGTGTGGATTGAAATGGCCATACCTTCCTTAAATTCACATCAAACTTACCCAGCTTTCACACACTAATTCATGGGTAATAAAGCCATGTGCACACTGTATTTAAAGTAATCTTACCCAGCTTTCAGACACTAATTCCTGGGTAAGAAAGTCACCCTGCATGCGTCGTCAAATGTGATTGAAATGGACAGATTCCTGTACATTTCATGCATTTTTAATGGGAGTATTCAGGTGTGGATGAAATGGCCATTCCTTCCTTAAATTCACATCAAACTTACCCAGCTTTCACACACTAATTCATGGGTAATAAAGCCATGTGCACACTGTATTTAAAGTAATCTTACCCAGCTTTCAGACACTAATTCCTGGGTAAGAAAGTCACCCTGCATGCATCGTCAAATGTGATTGAAATGGACAGATTCCTGTACATTTCATGCATTTGTAATGGGAGTATTCAGGTGTGGATGAAATGATACCTTCCTTAAATTCACATCAAACTTATCCAGCTTTCACACACTAATTCATGGGTAATAAAGCCATGTGCACACTGTATTTAAAGTAATCTTACCCAGCTTTCAGACACTAATTCCTGGGTAAGAAAGTCACCCTGCATGCGTCGTCAAATGTGATTGAAATGGACAGATTCCTGTACATTTCATGCATTTTTAATGGGAGTATTCAAGTGTGGATGAAATGGCCATACCTTCCTTAAATTCACATCAAACTTACCCAGCTTTCACACACTAATTCATGGGTAAGAAATGTGGATGAAATGGACAGATTCCTGTCCATTTCAATCACTTTGTATGGGAGTCGTGAGGTGTGGATGAAATGGCCATATCTTCCTTAAATTCACATCAATCTTACCCAGCTTTCACACACTAATTCCTGGGTAATAAAGCCATGTGCACCCTGTATTCACATCGATTTTACCCATGTTTCAGACACTAAGTAAGAAATCACTTTTAATGGGAGTCGTCAGGTGTGGATGAAATGGCATGTTTAATCCGATTTTGAGCACTCTTTTCCCCGCATAAACTAGTTTAAATCACCGTTAAACACTTATTTAAAATTTCAATTTAATGGACTTCCCGCTATGCATTAAAGTCCGTGATCTGGACACACTGCCCTGTACATTTGGCCGACCGTGGCCGGTAGTAAATGTCCACCCAGTGTACCCATCAGTCCCTAGAGCAGGGCTATTCAATTACACATTCAATTGGGCCAGATTTTATAACTACAAAATTCAGCTGGGCCAGACATTCAGCGGCCTGTAAAAAGCGGGTAATGACACATTTTAAACCAACACATATTACTGCGATGAAAAACATGCCATTTGTATTCATTGTTCATCTAACAAAAGTGCATAAAAACACAACAAATTAGCATTAATTTAACAGAATCTGAGGCATCTCAAAGTGCATAAAAAAAAAGTGCACAGTTGTAGCATTACATGTGTTCGCTTTAGAAGTAAAATATTCAGATAATTTTTTTCGACCCAGACACATTACAAAGTGCATTTAAATACAAAAATAACTGTCAAACCCTTCAGTGCACAAACCCATAACAAGGGATAAGGGTAACTAACATGAATGAATACTACACTACACGTCTACTATGGTAAACTAGGTGCTTACTATCACCGCATGTGTGATCATGTGTCATCGCTGACTTTCTCAATGGGAGAAGTGACATTTTTAGTTTTGAACAAGAGCAGTGATGTTTGGCTCATAGGATGTCAATGCAATCCTAAGACATTGGTGAAGAGTGCTGTCAGTCAGGGAGCAGCGAGTGCTACTTTTGATTGAGTTCATGTGTGAAAAGCTTGACTCACATTTGTATGTTGATCCAAACATACTGAGCACACAGATCGCTACTTTCTGAACGAAGGGAACTGCTGTTTGTTGACATCACTCCAAAACTTCGCTGGCCCGTTAGTGCGCTGCGCTTGGGGCATCCGGTTACGGATGAATGCATGTCAATAAGTTTCAGTGTACATTTCCCCTCGTCGATGGAGGGGACCACTTCCTTTGCTCTGGTGGATACGCCCCCCTCCATTGCAACAGTGAAGGGGTCTCTGACAAAGCCCATCACCTCTGTGGGCAGAGCAAGTCCATCCAATTGACCAAAGTTCTCTTTCAACCTCGCAATGAAATCTGTCATCACATCCGTGATTTGTGCCGGGGATGTGATGTGTTTGAGGAGCGTCGGAAAATGCAGCATCCGACCCGTACTCAAGTCGGTCGCGAAAAGGTCCAGCTTGACTTGGGCAATGACTCGCGCATCTGCTCCACAAGATCAATGACCGTTTTGTCTTTGTTTACACTTCAGAGTTGAGAGAGACATGTTTTAGAGTTGCTATCATAGGACCACCGTTACTAGCACCACTAGATGCACTTTCAAAAAACGTGCTGCGTTGTGGTTTGGTGGTTTCTAGCAACGCGGAGTGTTGCGTTCATGGTCTGTACTAGTGTAGGAATTTGGGCACGAGAGGCTGGGCCACTCGGGAGTTGGTTCTGGGCCGCATCTGGCCCGCGGGCCGCCATTTGAATAGGCCTGCCCTAGAGTATGTAATCTCATATAATATTTAAAAAAAGACAATATATTCTCCTTTGACTAACATCTGTTTACCCTGCTTTGGATCCGTTTGGTAATTTAAATGTGACCATATGAAAGAATAACACATCCCTCATTAGACTCCATGATGTACTGCCCCCTATTGGTCAAAATCAGAGAACGCAGCTTTAAACAAAACCAGCTTTACACAGATCTCAAAGCAGCGTCCATGGCAACCACCTGAGCAACCATGAAAACGTTGAATGTGTACATTATACAATATGTCCTGTAGTAATCTTCGTAATAACTAGCAAACTAAAGATCATGTACATCCACTGCACAAATAATCTGAAATAACAACTCATAAATCTCGCATCAAACGACATCAAAACGCATTTTAATGGCCAAACTAACCTTAAAATAGGCATTTTCCACCGAGAATAAAACGAAGGTCGGTCATGTTTTTTTTTTTCTGTGGGGAGAAATTTGAAGATCACGTGACATTGACGCCAGCCATTGGAAATGAATGGTGAAAAAAAACGTCGGGATCCTACAATTTCAGAGGCGTTTTTGTAGAAATACTACGTCCCAAGTTGTGGACCAACGTAGTTATTACACGTTTAGATGGGAGACTGGGTTGGTGTCTGCAAACACGGAGGTGAAGTGTCCGTGCCTCTGGAGGAATGTAAGGGGAGATGACAGGGAACTCTACCCGCATTTTCGGACACTTTTTTTCATTTTTCACCCTTTTGGCCTGGATCTATTTATTTTCTTTTTTCTTCAGTTTTGGGCCGTTTGACCCGGTTCCTTCTACCTGGGGCACTGCCCAGTCCCGGGTGTCCCCAGTCAGCCCTCCACTGAAGGGGTGGTGGTGCCAATTTGTTTGTATATTAAAAAAAAAAACTGTTCCTCATTCATTTACAAAGATAACTGACAGTAAGTGGGCGAGACTTTCAGATGACTGACAGTAAGTCGGCTGGACTTTCAGAGGACTGATAGTAAGTCGGCGGGACTTTCAGATGACTGACAGTAAGTGGGCGGGACTTTCAGATGACTGACAGTAAGTGGGCGGGACTCTCAGATGACTGAGAGTAAGTGGGGGCCTTTCAGGCGGGACTTTCAGATGACTGACAGTTAGTGGGTGGGACTTTCAGATGACTCAGAGTAAGTGGGGGGGCTTTCAGATGACTGACAGTAAGTGGGTGGGACTTTCAGATGACTGACAGTAAGTGGGCGGGACATTCAGGCGGGACTTTCAGATGACTGACAGTTAGTGGTCGGGACTTTCAGATTACTGACAGTAAGTGGGCGGGACATTCAGGCGGGAATTTCAGATGACTGACAGTTAGTGGTCGGGACTTTCAGATGACTGACAGCAAGTGGGCGGGACTTTCAGATGACCGACAGTAAGTGGGCAGGACTTTTAGATGACTGTCAGTAAGTGGGCGGGACTTTTAGATGACTGTCAGTAAGTGGGCGGGACTTTCAAGCGGGACTTTCAGATGACTGACAGTAAGTGGGCGGGACTTTCAGATGACTGACAGTAAGTGGGCGGGACTTTCAGGCGGGACTTTCAGATGACTGACAGTAAGTCGGTGGGACTTTTAGATGACTGACAGTAATTGGGCAGGACTTTCCTCATACACTTACATACCCTAGGGACCAGAGGGTACAATGGTTGGACATTTACTACCGGCCGCGGTATGCCTAGTGTACAGGGTCCATATAACCGACTTAATGCATAGCGGGAAGTCGGTTATATAGACATCAACAGAATAAGTGTTTAACGGTGATTTAAACTAGTTTATGCGGGGAAAAGAGTGCTCAAAATCGGATTCAACAGGCCATCCACACCGACTCCCATTAAAAGTGATTGAAATGTACAGGAATCTGTCCATTTCAATCACATTTGATGACCCGTCCAGGGTGACTTTCTTCCCCAGGAATTAGTGTCTGAAAGCTGGCTAACATTACTTTAAATACAGTGTGCACATGGCTTTATTACCCATGAAATAGTGTGTGAAAGCTGGGTGACTTTGATGTGAATTTAAGGAAGATATGGCCATTTCATCCACACCTCACGACTCCCATTAAAAGTGATTGAAATGTACAGGAATCTGTCCATTTCAATCACATTTGATGACCCGTCCAGGGTGACTTTCTTCCCCAGGAATTAGTGTCTGAAAGCTGGCTAACATTACTTTAAATACAGTGTGCACATGGCTTTATTACCCATGAAATAGTGTGTGAAAGCTGGGTGAGTTTGATGTGAATTTAAGGAAGATATGGCCATTTCATCCACACCTCACGACTCCCATTAAAAGTGATTGAAATGTACAGGAATCTGTCCATTTCAATCACATTTGATGACCCGTCCAGGGTGACTTTCTTCCCCAGGAATTAGTGTCTGAAAGCTGGCTAACATTACTTTAAATACAGTGTGCACATGGCTTTATTACCCATGAAATAGTGTGTGAAAGCTGGGTGAGTTTGATGTGAATTTAAGGAAGATATGGCCATTTCATCCACACCTCACGACTCCCATTAAAAGTGATTGAAATGTACAGGAATCTGTCCATTTCAATCACATTTGATGACCCGTCCAGGGTGACTTTCTTCCCCAGGAATTAGTGTCTGAAAGCTGGCTAACATTACTTTAAATACAGTGTGCACATGGCTTTATTACCCATGAAATAGTGTGTGAAAGCTGGGTGAGTTTGATGTGAATTTAGGGAGGGAGAGCAGCAGCAGCAGCAGCAGCAGCAGCCGCCGCAGCAGCAGCAGCAGGCTGTGACCCTGGCGGAAATACATTGATTGTTTTAGCCAGGAATAAGTGTTTAGAAGGCGGGTAAAGTGTTCCTGCAGCTCCTCCATGACGGTAATAATGATTAGATATAATTGCCAGGGCAGAAAGCTCTTTTTAAAAGTGAAAAAAAACGATTTGAAAACCGTTTGAAATGACTGGCGGGTGCTGATGGAAAGCAGGCGGAAATAAATTGATTGTTTACCCAGGAAAAGGTGTTTAAAAGGCGGGTAAAGTGTCCCTGCAGCTCCTCCATGACGGTAATAATGATTAGAAATCATTTACAGGGCAGAAAGCTGTTTTTAAAAGTGAAAAAACGATTTGAAACCGTTTGAAATGACTGGCGGGTGCTGATGGAAAGCAGGCGGAAATACATGGATTGTTTTACCCAGGAGAAGGTGTTTACAAGGCGGGTAAAGTGTTCCTGCAGCCCTTTAAATACAGTGTGCACATGGCTTTATTACCCATGAAATAGTGTGTGAAAGATGGGTAACTTTGCTGTGAATTTAAGGGAGATATGGCCCTTTCAAACAGGGAGATGTACAGGCCTTTATTACCCACGAATTAGTGTCTGAAAGCTGGCTAACATTACATTAAATACATGGTGCACATGGCTCTGTTACCCATGAATTAGTGTGTGAAAGATGGGTGAGTTTGATGTGAATGTAAGGGAGATATGGCCATTTCATCCACACCTCACGACTCCCATTCAAAGTGATTGAAATGTACAGCACTCTGTACATTTCAATCACATTTCCCGACCCGACCAGGGTGACTTTCTTCCCCACGAATTAGTGTCTGAAAGCTGGCTAACATTACTTTAAATGCATGGTGCACATGGCTCTGTTACCCATGAATTAGTGTGTGAAAGATGGGTGAGTTTGATGTGAATTTAAGGGAGATATGGCCATTTCATCCACACCTCACGACTCCCATTCAAAGTGATTGAAATGTACAGCACTCTGTACATTTCAATCACATTTCACGACCTGTGGAGACTGGCTTTCTTACCCATTAGGTACACCGACAAAGGCACCTCTTCGGGGCCGCTCCAAGACCCCCAAAACACGGACTGAGGAGCTCCAGGATCCCTCCCATGTACCTCCAGAACCTCGAGCACCTTGGGTCCCCGGGCCCCCGAACTTAAGCACTCCCCCACGGACTAAACCAAGATGATCACACCCTCAAGAATCTCGTGCCCCTGGCTACACTTAAAGGGGGTCTACTTTGCGGTGCTTTGCCGTCCGCCCATCGGCACCCATAGTCGGCCTTCTTCACAGCAGCAGCACCCAACCTCCATGGAGGATTTTGCTCGTGCCCCTGGCCACACTAAAGGGGTCTACTTTGCGGTGCTTTGCCGTCCGCCCATCGGCACCCATAGTCGGCCTTCTTCACAGCAGCAGCACCCAACCTCCATGGAGGATTTTGCTCGTGCCCCTGGCTACACTTAAAGGGGGTCTACTTTGCGGTGCTTTGCCGTCCGCCCATCGGCACCCATAGTCGGCCTTCTTCACAGCAGCAGCACCCAACCTCCATGGAGGATTTTGCTCGTGCCCCTGGCCACACTAAAGGGGGTCTACTTTGCGGTGCTTTGCCGTCCGCCCATCGGCACCCATAGTCGGCCTTCTTCACAGCAGCAGCACCCAACCTCCATGGAGGATTTTGCTCGTGCCCCTGGCTACACTTAAAGGGGGTCTACTTTGCGGTGCTTTGCCGTCCGCCCATCGGCACCCATAGTCGGCCTTCTTCACAGCAGCAGCACCCAACCTCCATGGAGGATTTTGCTCGTGCCCCTGGCTACACTTAAAGGGGGTCTACTTTGCGGTGCTTTGCCGTCCGCACATCGGCACCCATAGTCGGCCTTCTTCACAGCAGCAGCACCCAACCTCCATGGAGGATTTTGCTCGTGCCCCTGGCTACACTTAAAGGGGGTCTACTTTGCGGTGCTTTGCCGTCCGCCCATCGGCACCCATAGTCGGCCTTCTTCACAGCAGCAGCAGCCAACCTCCATGGAGGATTTTGCTCGTGCCCCTGGCTACACTTAAAGGGGGTCTACTTTGCGGTGCTTTGCCGTCCGCCCATCGGCACCCATAGTCGGCCTTCTTCACAGCAGCAGCACCCAACCTCCATGGAGGATTTTGCTCGTGCCCCTGGCTACACTTAAAGGGGGTCTACTTTGCGGTGCTTTGCCGTCCGCCCATCGGCACCCATAGTCGGCCTTCTTCACAGCACCACCTGCCCTGCTGGAGGTTCACACTTTAACTTTTTTTACCCTCTTCTACCTTACAAATCATCCCACACTTGAGCACTCCTCACTCGGACTAAACACCTACATGCTACCACCAGAACCAGAATATCGTGCCCCTGGGGATCTTAAAAGAAGAAAACCCATAGTGGGATTTAAAAACAGAAGACTTAGTAATTTTAACAAACTTTATTTACAGTAATATTGACAGTAATAAATACATTCAAACAGGATATAACGTATTTACAAGGGGACTGATTACAACAACACACTGCATATTTACAAGTTGATCACTGGCAACAGTGGGTGAAGTTGGGGCAGAGTATGGCACCCTCTCTTCACCCATGTCTGAGGGGTTGTGTTCGGCCAGTGACTGGTCCCTCTTCGGGACATGTCTTGGTAGGGAGTCTTGGTAGGGAGCCGGGCTGTGCTCCTCTCCAGAGTTGTCACTGTCGATGTCAATACCCGCAAAAGTGTCTTCATTTCCCGCTGCTGCTGCTGTCGATGCCGCCGCCGCTGCTTGAAGTGACTCTGTGAAGAGCAACCGAAAGTCCGCAGCCTCCTTCAAAGAAGGATTATTCGCGTAAAATTTGTCCGCAGTTGCAGTGTTGTGACACA
Source organism: Pseudochaenichthys georgianus (assembly GCF_902827115.2). Lineage (NCBI taxonomy): Eukaryota > Metazoa > Chordata > Actinopteri > Perciformes > Channichthyidae > Pseudochaenichthys > Pseudochaenichthys georgianus. The sequence continues at coordinate 291,202 of NW_027262966.1, forward strand.
TGAAATCACTCACTCTTTGGCGGTTGCCTTTGTCTTGAACCTCTTCGCATTATCGGCGTGGACTGTGCGGAGGTCGGTGAAGTTAATGGGACTGCGGAGCCCCACATCAGCCCATGCCAACCTCAGGGAGTAGGCAAGCTTCCTGAACGGGTTCTTCCCCTCTGTGTACAGAAAGTAACGGCTCTGGGTGCAGGTCAGCGTACCCTTAATTTCCAGCCACCTCTTCATCCATCCAAATTCTTCTACGGTGAGGTACAGCTGCGCCTCCCCGAACGCGTTGGCCGTCTTG
>NW_027262967.1:0-12500 GCF_902827115.2 Pseudochaenichthys georgianus
TGTAGCTCTTCCTCCTCTTCCTCCTCCTCCTCCTCCTCCTCACTCCTCCTCCTCCTCCTCCCCTCCCTCCTCCTCCTCCTCCTCCTCCTCCTCCTCCTCCTCTCGTGTTGGGTCTCAGAGCGTGCCTGACTCTCCTCTGACGGAACCAGGGAAGCATCACATCATATTTCCTGTGGTGTAGTTATGTCCCCGCGTCCTTCCTACCTGAGCAGGGTCCGCTACACAGCAGCGCTGTTTGGAGCCAACGGTTTCTTTTTGCTTTTTTACAAAACTTTATTTTATATTATTTGGGCAGTACATGATATACACAAGTTACATTAATAATACACATAAAACACAATGAATACATATATAAATAACAAGTGCGACTCGGCTCGGTCCCAGACTCAAAGCGCCCCCGCTAGTCGGCGGTCTGTCCGGGGCTTTTCTTCTCCTCAGCTCAGTCAGTGTTGGTGTCACGATGGTGCCACTGTTTCTATCGTCTGATGTAGTGCCATGTTGCGCCTTGTCTTCCAGATCTTCTCACATCTGATTCAAATCACCAGCTGAGAAAGGTCGCTGTGTTCATTGTCCACCCCTCATCCAGAATACATGATGTGCATATTCTCCATTGAAGTCTGAGCCGATGCCCCGTAGCAGCGACCACACCTCCTGGGTCCACGAGGAGGTGCTGTGAAGCCTCCTCACAGTTCATCGTGGGGCATGTTCTGGTTTTCACACAGCAGCTCCATGAGAGCTCTGACCGCACGTCTGTCGTCTGATGTCAGCGTCTCCCGTCTCTCATGCTCTCCTTTCTACTCATTAGAGACTTCGTTACCTTCGTCCTTCCCTCCTGAGCAGGGGTCCGTTATGCAGCAGCGCTGTCTGGAGCCCAGGGTTTCTGCTCCAGACCTTCCCTTCACACGATACCTCACATCCACCGCGGCTGCGTCATGACCTCACCGTTTACGTTGCTGATTTTCTCCCCACGGCGTGGGGTCGATGATCGTGTTGCTTTTAATCACACGAAGCCAGATCCAATTCGATAACTGCTTCTCAACCCTTTTCTCCAGAGTCGTGGCTCATTGTTTATGAATGTGTTTCAGCGGCACGTACCGCCCGCTGCAGCGCTGCAGCTGTTTGGCATCACAGCGCTGTTATGAAAGTTTCTCTGCTTTAAAATGGGTGATGTTGGCATAGCAACCAAAGCTGATCTGACTATCTTGATGACTTGTTGCTATCCTATTGTGGCATGAGCCGTTTTCTACAGGCACACTATGTGTATTGTTCATTATGATTCTACTCGTGATAGTCGCACAGCACAACCTGTGCAGCCCGTGTATTGATTCCATCCGATAGCTGCTATAACGAAACGTCTGCCTCTCTCCACGATGATCAATGACAGCGAACGGACGGTCAAAGTAAGCTACAAATAAACAGAACCACACGCAGCCTGGTTAGTGCTGCCTGACTTTATAAAGTGTGTGGTTGCGTTCTGGTCACTTTGCTCAGAGCTACTGCTTGTTACAACTTTCATTTTCCGTACTCGCCTTTAACTGTTAGCTGAGGTTGATCCCGCCCCGCTCCGACGTCAGCGGTTCTTGCTTCTAGACCGAAAAAATGTTGGTGCTTGAAAAGCACTGGTTTCCGGAGCTTAGAGTCGGCTCCGCTGCGGTGTGAACAGGAAAAAACTGTGCTTTTCAGGCTCTAGCTCCGAACCGGCCCTGGAACCGCGTTGGTGTGAAAGGGGCAGAGGAGCCGATATAGAAACGGCAGAACTCGTATTTCTAGTGTCAAATAGAAACAATTAGTACTTCCACTATATTTTGATGATAATACTTTAATTATTTTGCTTGAGGAACATTTTAATGCAGGACTTTTACTGTAACAGAGTATTCCTACACTCTAGTGCTTTTACTTTTAATCAAGTACAACATCTGAGTACTTCTACTTTTACTCAAGTACAAGATCTGAGTACTTCTACTTTTACCACAAGATCTGAGTACTTTAACTCCAAGTCTAACGAATAGCGCAGTATTCCTGTGGTTCTCTTCCTCTCCGTTTGAAGTGTTTCTTTTGTTTGCTCCGCTCATTATCCTCTGATGTCGTTATAATTTCACCCTTTATTCTTCTCCAGCCTTTAGAGCTATTTGTGTCCCCGGTGTTTCCACAGCGGAGGATTCCTCAGGTCACGTTCTGTATTATGTGCAGAAAGAATGATACAATCTGCAGTGTCAGCGTCCCTCCAACAAGGACCATTAAACATGTGGAAGAGAGGATAGAATGAAGTCCTACAGACACCTTTACTGAGAGTCCATTACGTTCTATACATACTGACAACATTGGGTTTCAAGAGGCCATGTTCCTCTCCTGTAGTTCTATACTGCAGATGTTAGTGCATGTCAATGGTCTGCAGAGGCTCAAATCCCTGTGTTTCGGAAAACATTGCACGTGACAAAATCTCTCTTTTGCCTCGAATGTCTCGCTCTGTGCTCTCTATAAAAACAGAAAAAGGAAAGCTTTCTGATCTCCGGTTCTTCCTCAGTCGTTCATGTATTTGCCAGGTGAACAGTGAACTGATTACCGTGTCAATGCCTGACTGAGACGTGTTAGCATAATAGCGGATCTGATAGCTCTTTCTGTGTTTACTTCGCATGCAGATAGCTCCAGGTTGACGCTGAGATGACGAGATAATCATTTACTGGCGGACGTTTTGAAGCCTTATTGTTGCCGTGTGTTCCTCACTCTTTGCACTCGACACAATCAGAGGAAGAAAACCAGAATCTTAAATCTCTCTGTTCGTGTTCGGCAGAGTTTCTTATGTTTCATTTGAGGATATATTCTGGGGTGAAAGCAAAGGTGAGCAGTGAACTGATTCTCTGTCAGTTCCTGCAGACGGCTACGGGTTGATAAATAACAACATGATCGTTTCCAGATGTCCTTTTGCCTCACTCTTAGCACTTCACAAACACACAGACAGAAAACACTGCACCGACATTCCCCTCCCCTCCATCTCCTCACATCCCTTCCTCTGCTCTCTAATTCTCACTTCACATAACCCCCGCTCATTAATGTCATTATCTGGGGCGCCTTTGTCTTCTTTGTTGGTGCTGTGATCGCTCACTCAGTCCTCCCAGAATCAGCTGATGATGACAGTAATGAACGAGGCCTCTGTCTTCCTCTCTGGAAAGCAAATCAAAGCTAGCGTGTTCATACAGCAGCTCTGTGCTCTCAAGAGCAGGAAGAGATGCAGCGGACCAGATCATAACAACTGAACTTCTACAGGTGTAGTTCTGGTTCTGGGGACAGAAAGCAGACCTGGTGGTTCATGATGGTTTAAAGTGTAAAGAAGTCACGAGTCGTTGGTTTAAAGTCTAAAGAAGTCACGAGTCATTGGTTTAAAGTCTAAAGAAGTCACGAGTCGTTGGTTTAAAGTCTAAAGAAGTCACGAGTCGTTGGTTTAAAGTCTAAAGAAGTCACGAGTCGTTGGTTTAAAGTCTAAAGAAGCCACGAGTCGTTGGTTTAAAGTCTAAAGAAGCCACGAGTCGTTGGTTTAAAGTCTAAAGAAGTCACGAGTCGTTGGTTTAAAGTCTAAAGAAGTCACGAGTCGTTGGTTTAAAGTCTAAAGAAGTCACGAGTCGTTGGTTTAAAGTCTAAAGAAGTCACGAGTCGTTGGTTAAAAGTCTAAAGAAGTCACGAGTCGTTGGTTAAAAGTCTAAAGAAGTACCGAGTCGTTGGTTAAAAGTATAAAGAAGTCACGAGTCGTTGGTTTAAAGTCTAAAGAAGTCACGAGTCGTTGGTTTAAAGTCTAAAGAAGCCACGAGTCGTTGGTTTAAAGTCTAAAGAAGCCACGAGTCGTTGGTTCAAAGTCTAAAGAAGTCACGAGTCGTTGGTTAAAAGTATAAAGAAGTCACGAGTAGGGTTGGGTATCGTTTGAATTTCCACGATTCCGATTCCGATTCCGATTCTACTTTTCGATTCCGGTTCTTAACGGTTCTCGATTCCGATTCTTTGAGGGGCAGGGTAAAAAAATGATACATGCTTCTTCCACCAAAAAAATTACATTTATTCGAGAAACTTTTACACAGGTTAGTTTAAAGTAATATTCACATGAATCAGTCTGTTTATATTCACTGCTATGTAACTTTAACCTGAGAACCCCTGAAGCTACAACAGTGCAACAGTTCAACTTTTAAAAACAGTTCTTGTTGAGAAAAACAAGCATATCTGCCTCTCAGGCATACCGGGAAGAAATGTTTGAACATTTTGAAGTAAAATGCTTCAATCTGGTGCACTTTGAGCAGAATTACTAGAGACTAGATCTAGGGGGTACAACTCTAAACACCCATATGAAAAAGATCGGTTTACATTTTAATAATTAAATAACAAATAGCCTACATGTAACGCATTTTATTTTTGTTGTTCATTCATATCTTATTTTACTATTTTATTTATGCATATTTTTTTATCTCTCCAGTTTAAAACGATATGTCTGGTTTACTGTCCTATAGTATACATTGGAATGATTTCAAACCTGTTTTATCCCAATAATTATAAAAGAGAGCCTTGGAAATATGTGTTTACATAAATTGTGATCAAAACGTTTGAGACCCACTGAGATAACTTAGACTAAAGTGAACTATCTAAACACTGAGAGTCCTTCACCTCACTGAGCTGAAGTTATCAGCCTCTCAGTCTGACTGGAGAGGACTCTCCTCCACATCATTGTAGAAACATCTTCTTCTTCCGTTAGCACAGCTAGCACCAGATGCTAATAACAACAGCGCCGGTTCCAGTGCACCCTCCCTTTCTCCCTCGCTCACTCGCACGTTGGCTGTGAGCTGCGGTTGCCAGATAAGCCAACATCCCCCATTTTCATCACTTGCAGCGCCCATCGTACAGGGCAAATGAAAAGTGTAACCGGGATGAAAAGGGTGTTACATTTACTTAATTATGAATGTTGTTACATCAAGGCCGAAAATTAGGATGAGCACCAACGGTCAAAACATTTATTTTTTCTCCCAGAGCTGTCAGCGCAGCGCCTCCACAGATCTGGCGCCCTAGGCGAACATTTATAATGCCAGTGCGACGGGCCGGCCCTGGTCTCAGGTTACACTGTAGGAAATGTAGATACAACGCTACATTTCCCGCCCCGCTGCAGTCATACAGTAGGCTACGGAGAGCGGCGAGAAACATTTCCTCAGGAATCGAAAAGCGGAACCGAAATTCACATTTCTAAATGATGCCGTTGGAATCGAAATGTTGGAACCGGTTCCGAACCGGAACCGGTTCTCGGTACCCAACCCTAGTCACGAGTCGTTGGTTTAAAGTCTAAAGAAGCCACGAGTCGTTGGTTCAAAGTCTAAAGAAGTCACGAGTCGTTGGTTTAAAGTCTAAAGAAGTCACGAGTCGTTGGTTTAAAGTCTAAAGAAGCCACGAGTCGTTGGTTTAAAGTCTAAAGAAGTCACGAGTCGTTGGTTCAAAGTCTAAAGAAGCCACGAGTCGTTGGTTCAAAGTCTAAAGAAGTCACGAGTCGTTGGTTTAAAGTCTAAAGAAGTCACGAGTCGTTGGTTTAAAGTCTAAAGAAGTCACGAGTCGTTGGTTCAAAGTCTAAAGAAGTCACGAGTCGTTGGTTCAAAGTCTAAAGAAGTCACGAGTCGTTGGTTCAAAGTCTAAAGAAGTCACGAGTCGTTGGTTCAAAGTCTAAAGAAGTCACGAGTCGTTGGTTCAAAGTCTAAAGAAGTCACGAGTCGTTGGTTCAAAGTCTAAAGAAGTCACGAGTCGTTGGTTTAAAGTCTAAAGAAGTCACGAGTCGTTGGTTCAAAGTCTAAAGAAGTACCGAGTCGTTGGTTTAAAGTCTAAAGAAGTCACGAGTCGTTGGTTCAAAGTCTAAAGAAGTCACGAGTCGTTGGTTCAAAGTCTAAAGAAGTACCGAGTCGTTGGTTTAAAGTCTAAAGAAGTCACGAGTCGTTGGTTCAAAGTCTAAAGAAGTCACGAGTCGTTGGTTTAAAGTCTAAAGAAGCCACGAGTCGTTGGTTCAAAGTCTAAAGAAGTCACGAGTCGTTGGTTAAAAGTCTAAAGAAGTACCGAGTCGTTGGTTCAAAGTCTAAAGAAGTACCGAGTCGTTGGTTTAAAGTCTAAAGAAGTCACGAGTCGTTGGTTTAAAGTCTAAAGAAGTCACGAGTCGTTGGTTCAAAGTCTAAAGAAGTCACGAGTCGTTGGTTTAAAGTCTAAAGAAGTCACGAGTCGTTGGTTCAAAGTCTAAAGAAGTCACGAGTCGTTGGTTTAAAGTCTAAAGAAGCCACGAGTCGTTGGTTCAAAGTCTAAAGAAGTCACGAGTCGTTGGTTAAAAGTCTAAAGAAGTACCGAGTCGTTGGTTCAAAGTCTAAAGAAGTACCGAGTCGTTGGTTTAAAGTCTAAAGAAGTCACGAGTCGTTGGTTTAAAGTCTAAAGAAGTCACGAGTCGTTGGTTCAAAGTCTAAAGAAGTCACGAGTCGTTGGTTAAAAGTCTAAAGAAGCCACGAGTCGTTGCTTTAAAGTCTAAAGAAGTCACGAGTCGTTGGTTCAAAGTCTAAAGAAGTCACGAGTCGTTGCTTTAAAGTCTAAAGAAGTCACGAGTCGTTGGTTCAAAGTCTAAAGAAGTCACGAGTCGTTGGTTTAAAGTCTAAAGAAGTCACGAGTCGTTGGTTCAAAGTCTAAAGAAGTCACGAGTCGTTGGTTCAAAGTCTAAAGAAGTCACGAGTCGTTGGTTAAAAGTGTTAAGAAGTATTTTTGATTTTGTCAAATGAAAAGTAATTACTGGTTTTGGTATGAATGGTATTTCTACGTATAGAAACAAGGCCACAAGCTGAGCAGATATGTTGTCTGTGGTGAAATTAGTTTCCCTGAAGGCCAGGAAGGAATTCAGCTTTACATCCAATCTGAGAGAAGAGAGTGTTTTCTGAAGGTTAGACATTCACAGGCTCTCACTTATTTAGTGTCCGAGGGTCCAAGGACAGAGGGGGTCGTATTGATATTCTGTACAAACGGTGAAGTCCACTGAGACACATGTAGAATATGTGATATTGGGCTTAATATATTCACATTGATTGATTGAATAAGCTGCAGGCGGATGTTTTAGAGAGACCTGTAACACCCTCTCCATCCTCGCCTGTCACTCATCACTCTCAAACCTCTCATTTGTCTCGGCGTTTATTCACCACGAGAGAAAATCCCACGCTGGCGAATGCACCTGAGAGGCTGAGAGGAGGATTATTATCTCCTCTGTTTCTACTGCTCGAGTTGTCAAAAGGTCACATGCCTCACTTCATAATGAGATCCTGTCTCAGAGAGGATATTGAGAGGCAGAGAAACAACACACTCTCCCTTTGACACGTGAGCCGTCCATGTTTACTGAATATAAAGAGCTGTTCACTTCCTACCTAGAGATGTGCACTGTGTAACTCGCATGTGTACTTTATCTTTGTTGTTGGGAATTGAGAAACAGATGATACATGTGAGGGCCTTTGGATGTTAGTTTGTATTTCTGTATAACTTCTTAAAACCCTTAATCATGACCCGGTTCGATAATGACCCAAACTGAACCAACGGGACAACATGTGAAACACAAAGGTTTACAAGCTGTTGGATGAAGAATAATGAACAGATACATCCCAAGTGATCCCTGATGTCGATTGATGTGAGCTCGGCTTCAGGAACTACTCAGACTTCCCTTCAGTCTCGATGTATAACCGTCCAAAGCTTCCTAAACACTTGCTTTATTGTATTTGGGCCACAACACACAGGTTGATGTTAGCATGCGGTAATAACGGTGTAATTATATAAAGACGGGCTGTTTATACATCTGTTTTCGACCTTTATTTCTCGCTCTGTGCACTCAAAAAACAAAACAAAAGAAAACACAAATCTGAGGTTTCTCTGCTCCGGTTCTTCCTCAGTCCTTCATGGTTTGTGTGGAGAGAAAACTAAAGTGAACATTGATGGGATTAGAGTTTCAATGCCTGATGTGTTAGCATTTAGCGGATCTGTTAGCTCTTTTTTGTGTTTACTTCACTTGCAGATATCTCCAGGCTGACACTTAGATAACGAGATAATCATTTGCAGATTGACATTTTTAAACATTATTTTAAACCTTGTATTTCTCACTCTTGACCAAATCAGAGGGGAAAAAGCAGAATCCTGTATTTCCCAAGTTATTTGAGGATATATTTTGGGTAGAAAACAAAGGTGAACAGTGAAGTGATTCTATAATGATAATATCATTTGGGCCACAACACAAACCAGCACCAAGCCTCATCTCAGACCACAGCCTGCATGGGAACGTGGCTCAGAGACAGAACTGTGGAATTAACCTGCAGGAAAATGCTTTGATTATAAACTCATTACGTCTGAATTGAATGAAGTAAGTGTAATCAATTTGTTCGACATTGATTTTCTTTCCATTGGAGCGCAGTCTGGGAACAATGGAGCGTCGCTAATCAACGGGCCGGCGCTGCCTTTAATGTCTGCTCGATGAATGGAGGTGAACAATGCGTTCCTAATTGGACATCCAAGAGTCACAGCGAGCACCAAACCTCTCCGGGAAACTCTAGGTTCATTTGCTGCTGTTTAACACCAGCCATGTGGCACGATGCGTTCCTGTTTCAGGGTGTGTGTGTGTGAGAGAGTGTGTGTTCCTAAACTTTCCACATGTGCACACACTAACACGTAAAAGCACTTAGGGAAATGAGGAGGGAAGAAGGGCGGTGGAGCGAGAGGAAGCGACTGAATAAACAAGAGACGAGTTAGAGACTGTTCCACCCTCACAGAAACAAAAGAGACTGAAACAGTGACTGTTACTGGAGGGTAGCTTATTATTATCAATACGGTGTGTGCGACTGTCAAAACACTCAAGACCAAGAGAAGTCACGAGTCATTGCTTTGAAGTCCAAAAAAGTCATAAGTCATTTTGTAAAAGATACAAATAACTCGAGATGTGTTGGTTTAACTCCTCTTGAGTCATTGGTAGTCCAAGAAAAGTCATTAGCTTTAAGTCCAACAAAAGGCGTGAGTCATATGTTTTAGATCCAGGAGAAGTCCCAAGTCGTTGATTTAGGTTCAAGAGAAGTTCTGTGTCATTGGTGTAGAGTCTAACCCAACAACTCGTGACTTCTTTAGACTCTAAACCAGGGGTCTTCAACTAAAATTCAACGAGGTCCAGTTAGAGAAAATGTCCCGATGCAAAGGTCCAGAACATCAACATGTCTAACTTGCTTCATGAATTAGTGTGATATATATTGAAGTAGCTGCAGCTTTATCAACGTCTGCATGTAATCAACAGCTGACTGCCAATCAAATAAAGAAAGTACAAAAACAACAATATTTATTGTAAATTAATATTACTTAAATACTGTCGATATGTGTAATGTTCCTCTCGGGCTGCATTTACAAATAAAATAGAGGAAATAAATAAAATAGCTTTTGAAAATATGAGCATCTTAAAAGTGCTTAATTTGAGATAAATCAAATAAAGTGTAGCAGCAGCTTGAGAGTCCCTTTCTCTCTGTTAACCGTTTCACATCATGACTCAACAGTTTCAGCCGACTATAGAACAATATCAGTCTTTACATCATAACGACTGAACAGTTTCAAAGTTTCTCTTTCTGTCCCTCTTACATTGCAGTCCCTCTCTCACTTTGTTCTGTTCAGTGAGAGAGTTGAGCTGGAGCTTGTCCTGCCAGGAGTTTAGATCTGGGCCGACATGGAGTCAGGGCCTGTCTCTCACACATGCAGGTGCTCATTGGTTACAGGGATGAAACACAGGTATGGTGAAAAAAGAGAGAACTGTTCGAAGCAGAAAAAAACCAGCGTAATTTACCATCTGGCAAAGGCCTGCGCTATAATGCTTCAATTAACTGGCTATTCTTTATAATACACTCAGATCAATAGGAGACAGATGTTAAGTTATAAATCAAGGGTTTTTATTATTACTTACAGCAGGGGTGGGGAACCTTTTTCCTTTCAATCTTTACAACATCCTCCGAGGGCCGTTCAAATGATTGAACTCAACCTCTGCTTAAAAAAATTAAAATCACAGCCCATTCATTTGGTCTTTCTTTCATGCTGTGCAAAGAAAAAGCAACCTCTTAATCCAGATCAATATCTCACCACGACTCACGCATGCATGCACGTGCACGGTGTGGCATGACCACCAACACAGAAAGATATGGAAACAAGATGTGTGCAAATGTATTTAGTATCTTATCCATGCGAACATGATTTAAGTGGGGGGGGATCTAACCTCCTCTAGGGGGATCCAGGGGCATGCTCCCCCGGGAAGATATTTTTAAATATTGAAGTTAAAAGCATCAATCTGGTGCACTTTGAGAGCAACATTAAGAGGTCTATGGATACATCTCTCAGCACCCAGATGAAACAGAACTGGAAGCAGATTTTTCTTTTTGGATATTTTTTCGCCGAAAAATCCCCTATTAATGTATTGATTATAACTCCGGGTCCGTATAGGTCGCCGTCTTGGTCCGGATCCGGACCGCGGTCCGCCTGTTGCCGACCCCTGCTTTAAACCAATGACTCGTGACTTCTTTACACTTTAAACCAACGACTCGTGACTTCTTTACACTTTAAACCAACGACTCGTGGCTTCTTTAGACTTTAAACCAACGACTCGTGACTTCTTTAGACTTTAAACCAACGACTCGTGACTTCTTTAGACTTTAAACCAACGACTCGTGACTTCTTTAGACTTTAAACCAACGACTCGTGACTTCTTTAGACTTTAAACCAACGACTCGTGACTTCTTTAGACTTTGAACCAACGACTCGTGACTTCTTTAGACTTTAAACCAACGAATATATCGTATCTTATCTGAAGCTCATTACCATCTCTATATATAGGAGCTGAAATGTGGATTGAACCGATGACTCGTCATTAAGTTGGCATTTCTTTGGGTCTCTGTTCCCATTGTAATGATGAAGGAGCTTCTTTACGCTCAGCTCCACCCCATGGCCTTTTGTTCTTAAATGAGACATCCTGTCCTGGAAAATGTCACAGCTGCTCCGAGTGTTAATACTAAAGAATTGATCCATGCAGGTCATTACTGGATGTCCTTGGATGGAAGAAGCCCTTCTTCCAGCTCGGATACTAAATAAGTGAGAGACTGTGAATGTCTAACCTTCAGAAAACACTCTCTTCTCTCAGATTGGATGTAAAGCTGAATTCCTTTCTGGCCTTCAGGGAAACTAATTTCGCTTACAGACAAAATATCTGCTCAGCTTGTGGCCTTGTTTCTATACGTAGAAATACCATTAATACCAAAACCAAAAAGACTTGCAACTGGACTTTAATACCAATGACTTGTGACTTCTTTTCACTTCAAACCAATGAATATATACTGTATAGATATATAACGAATAATAATTCACTGGGGGTTTCTTCTTGCTTTTACAGTAATCTTTTAAAAAGAAAATGTGTTTCTTTTGGGTTTATTAGTCAAATCTAATTTCAGTAAGTTTGTGTTTGACATATACCTTGATAACATCTGAGGATTCAGGATAAAAACCCTCTGTCCAGAGTTTCCATATTTGATATCACCCTCTCTGATGTTGAGCTGCTCTGCATTAGGTTTGAACTTGAACGCATCGTGTTTTTGCACCAGGATGTCGTGTTGAACCTGAACACAACACCAGGTCTGTGACTCTGATTAAACCTGACACCCTGAGTTTGCATGTGAACATATTTCCATCAGTAGAAACACTTTCTGTAAGGAGACTAAGGATCAATTAAAACAAAACACATCTAGAGAACCATTGACCTCCTCCAGACCCGGGGACAGGAAGTGAGGACATGCTGAGTCATGTGGGTTTAGGACTCATCCCTGAACCTCTCTGTTGAGCGTGAGGAGTGTCCCAACTTGTGTCCGTGCTTTTTGACTCAGAGTGCATGTTAACGTCACTTCTGGACAAAATCAGACCCCGCCCACTTTCCTGTGAAAATACTGCATCAGAGCGAAGCAGGAAATAATAGTGTCTTCATGTGTTAAAGCTGCTGAGTCATATATTGCACCTCAAACAACAAATACATCCAGAGTTTCTTTACTTCGTCTCCAGAAAAAAGAAACTCTATAATCTCAGTTTCAGTGTCTGACCCACCCCCAAACAAAGCTGTCTCTGCCGTCTGATGCTCTGTTTGATGCTCATATTTCTGGAATAACAAATATCAAAAAAAAATATATATATATATACATTTAAAAAAAAGGATTTTAATACAAATGAAATATACAAATAAATAAATCGGAAAAATTGAAATCCCAAAACTTAGATTTTTATAATTCAATTACTAAGAATACATTTACTATAAACAAAAACAACAAGAACGTACAAACACGTTGAATGATATAAAGCGATATGTAGGACCTACGGTCACCTCACAAGCACGGAGACGCCGTGTCACCAACCTCGTTCTGTGCTTCCTCGTTGACTCTCTCTCATCAGCCGACTGGTCTGCCACTACATATTAGCCCTGA
>NW_027262967.1:15000-20342 GCF_902827115.2 Pseudochaenichthys georgianus
ACAACAACAACAACATGTAGGCCCTGTAACTGGTTCACCAGCTCTTACTATGATATGACTCTCTTGAAGTGAATATATCCTGTTGTTCGGAGTTTGAATCTTTATGGTTATTGCGCTTATTGTAAGTGGCTTTGGATAACATGCTCAGCTAAATGTGATGTAATGGATTCAGTTGGTCTTAGGGGGACCTGGGGGGTGTACTACGAAGCCGCATGTTCTCTTAGCGGCTACATTCAGGGGAAACTCCGGCTTTCCGGTCCTACGAAGCTGGTTACCTACTTATGCTTAGCGGCTAACCTGTGGTCCTCTGGTGGTCCTCTGAGGTTAGTCTTTTGGTGGTCCTCTGGTTGTCTTTTGTTGGTCTGGTGGTCCTCTGGTGGTCTTCTGAGGTTAGTCTTTTGGTGGTCCTCTGGTTGACTTGTGGTGGTCTGGTGGTCCTCTGGTGGCCCTCTGAGGTTAGTCTTTCGGTGGTCCTCTGGTTCTCTGGTGGTCCTCTTATGTTAGTCGTTGCTTTATTTGTGACGTGTAAAGCTTCCATTCAGTCACATGGTCAGAGCATTCATCTCATTTCCATCCACCTTCATTTGAAGCGTAGCTGTTATCCAGGCTGTGTTTTAGAGGGTTCGCTTTTGAACAGGACTCGGTCTTCTCTGAATTTGGTGTTCATTTATTCTGGTCTTGACTCTGGTTGGTCCTCTGAGGTTAGTTATAATAATAATACATTTCATTTATATAGCACACTTTAAAAACAACGTCATCTCAAGGTGCTTCACCGTGCTATGAGGAGAAAACACAATCAAATCAAAAAGGTTAAGAGCACAAAAGGTTAGAATACAAAATAAATAAAATAGTAGTTCCTTCCTTCGTTACGTGGACCTGTGATGGACGATTCTCCTTCAGTATGTTAATGCTCTCCCTCACTGTGCTCTCTGCCGGCATCCCTTAATGAACCTCAATCATTGATGAGTAATGGAGGGGTGTCTTTGGGACATTTGGAAATAAGTGGATTCACTTTACGTTGAGTGTCTCTTCAGTACAAAAGGCTCTGATTAAAGCGGCTCAAACTGGGAAATTATCTTTTTCTACTCACACAGAATTCATCAGGCGGCAGGAATCAGGGTTCATTAGGCTGCAGAAATAATTATAGACAACAAAAAGGGAAAAATCAACCGTGAGTTTTAAATGTTTTCCACCAGGAGGTGAGCGACTGCTGGGTGTGTTTCTCAAGTCATTCTGAAGTGCTTCTGAAGTCATGTCAGTATGGAGGCCTGGAATCAGAGAACTTAACTTCTGTGTCAGAGGATTTTAAAAACCTCTGTACCTCTTTGAATGTTACTCAGAGTGTGGACAGTCCTACTCGCCCAAATATTAAGTCCCCAAATAAATCCTCCCTAATTGATCTAATTTTAACAAATGTTCCCCATAAATACTCCTCTGTGGGAGTATTAGAGAATGATCTGAGCGATCTCTGAGCTGTAGCCACAATCAGGGACACTAAGGTCCAAAAGGTTAAACCTCGCATCCTCATCAAGAGAGACATGAACACTTTGTGGAGCAGGTTCCTGATCTGTTTGGGTTTGATTGGGAAACATCGATCTGTGTGCTGATGTAGAAACCGCATGGTCTTATTTCTATCTTGGTTTTATGGAGATCATTGATAGACATGCACCCTGCGTACGTTTAGAGTGAAGGGACGAGACAATCCCTGGCTCTCTGCTGAGCTGTCCAGTGTCCTTCAGAGAGAAACAAGGCCTGGTTCCTGCTGAGCTGTCCAGTGTCCTTCATGAGAGAAACCAGGCCTGGTTCCTGCTGAGCTGTCCAGTGTCCTTCATGAGAGAAACAAGGCCTGGGCAAAGGCTAGGAGATCAGGCTCAGAGATAGAGTGGCTGCGTTCAGGCAGCTAAGGAATAGCTTCACTTCACATGTCAAAAGTGCAAAGTCGAAGTACTATCTGTCAGTTACCACAGAAAACCTAAATAATCCTAGGAAATGTTGGAAAGCCATTAAATCGATTTCCACGGTGAGATCCGTAATGAGCTCCTCCGTGCCTCACCACAGCACCTGGCTCTCTGTCGGACAGGGCTCTATGCTCAGCTGCTTTAATGAGCACTTTGTGTCCTGTGGCTCTCTGCTTGATTCTGTCACTAACTCTGCTTCTGTGAACACCCCAGTCCGTGACTCTGAACAACGTGGTCTGGAAAACCCTTTCAGTTTTACCCCTTTAACTGTTGATGTTGTTCGTGAAGCTTTATCCAAGTTAGATCCTAGGAAACCGGCCGGCCCGGACAACGTAGAACCTTTCTTTTTAAAGATAGAGCAGATGTTATCGCTCCTCCTCTCACTTCTCTTTCTAACCTCTCCCTCAGCACGAACACAATTCCAAAAGTATGGAAGTCTGCTTATGTCCTTGCCTTTGCTGAAAGGAGGGGAGGCAACTATTTTAAATAACTATAGGCCAATCTCTAAGTGGTCAGTTCTGGCTCAGGCTCTTGAACGCCTAGTGAGTGAACAGGTAAAGGTGTTTTCATGTAACCATGACATCCTGTCTAAACATCAGTCAGGCTTCAGAAAGCAGCGCAGCACCATCACTGCCACGATGAACGTGTGAACGATGTGGAGAGTATCTTAGATAATAAGCAGAGTTGAGCATCTCTGTTTGTTGACCTGTCCAAAGCGTTTGACACCGTTGATCATCTCATCTTAAAGCAGAGGCTGCTCAGTGTCGGCATGTCCAGCCATGCAGTGGGGTGGTTTGAGAACTGCCTCTCTGAAAGGTCCCATGTGTTCACTTTGATGGACTGTCTTCTGAGTGGTTAAACATTTCTAATGGTGTACCACAAGGTTCTGTGTTAGGACCACTTTTATTCTCCATATATATTAACAGCGTAGGTGAACATGTGGATGAAGCTACTTTACATTATGCGGATGATACCGTGATGTTCTGTGCAGGTCCCTCCATTAAGGGGGCTAGTGTTAAATTACAGGCTGTTTCTAACACTACTCAGACTCAGCTCTCTGAACTAAAGCTTCTTCTAGATGTGGATCAAACCAAGGTAATGCTCTTTCTAAAGCTAAACAGACTCCAGAGCCTGTTTTAGATATTGTAACTACGCAAAGAACAAAACTTGAAGTTGTTGCCTGTTACAAATACCTTGGTATCTGGCTTGATGATTGTCTCTCTTTTAAACTTCAGGTCAATAACCTGCTTGGAAAGCTGAGGGTGAGGCTAGGGTTCTTCTCCAGGAACACGTCCTGCTTCTCCTGGAGGCCAGGAAGAGGCTCTGTGACCTTTGACCTGTGCTGGACTCTGGGGATCTGGTCTATATGAATGCACCTGCCAATTACCTGAGCAAATTGGATGCTGCGTATCACAGTGCTCTGAGATTTGTCACAAATTGTAAAGCGCTGACTCATCACTGTACCCTGTATACCAAGGCAGGTTTACCATCACTCTCTGTACGGAGGCTCAGTCACTGGTACACTTTTATTTATAAAGCTATGTTGGGCAAACTCCCGTATCACATCTGTTCTCTGGTAAAGCAGAAAGTTGCGGGCAGCTGTTGTCTGAGATCAGGATGTGGTCTTGTTAGATGTGCCAAGAGTGAGGACTGTCTGAGGTAAGACGGCTTTTATGTGCAGCTCCACTTGCTGGAACAGCCAACAGTCCAAATTGAAATTGAGCAATTTTATTTCTCTGAATGTTTTGAAGGCACGTCTGCACGAGATGCTTTCTGACACTATGGGTGTTTGTAAGTGTTGGTGAATATGTAAATATGATGTCCTCTATTGTTTGTTTTTATGTTGTTTTTATGTTTCATGTGGAACTAAATTGATGCAGGTCTCCCTGTAAAAGAGATCCATGATCTCAAGGGACCTATCCGTCTAAATAAAGGTTTGAAACTAAAGGAAATAAGGTCTGTAAAGGGACTCGTTAACACTAGAACCTCCAGGGGTCGCTGTAAAACTGCCAACGGGTAAAATGTACCCGCTATTAGAATGCATTGATTTTCAAGGTACAATGTTCTTTTATTTATCATACTAGAACACAGGGTTAAGAGTGAGTTTTGATCGCACAGTGATGAAACGTATACCCATATAATCTGTGGACTCTCAGCTTTCATATGATATCTAGTGTGCAGATAGCATGAAGTATAACATATCGCTAAAAGTGTCCCTCTATCTCTCTCTCTCTCTATCTATCTATCTATCTCTCTATATCTATCTCTCTATAAGGAACCACAGTAAACAACAGGCGTTGCTATAGCAACACGTCATGTTTATGTTTACGTGCGATTGCAATGGCGCAAGAATCACTGCATTTTCTTTAAGGTAAATATTACCAGCTGATGAGTATAAATGGCCATTTCTTCAGTCTGACTTCGTACTGACAGTGTTTAACAACTGAGGGTGCTACACAACACACTCAGGAAAAGTCACAGACTGGGAGACTTGAATATTTTGTTGAAAAAAAGTGACATACAATCAAGAAACAGCTGCGGGTAAAATGTAACCGTTGGCGGTTCTAGTGTTAATCTGTTGCTCAAATCATTGGTCCAGAAAATAACCAGTTGCTGCTGTTTTATTGAACATACAGTCACTAAATGCTTAAACAACAACATTTTAGACAATGTCAACTGAAGGTGGAATTGGCATTTGTAAAAACATGCATTCAAAA
This sequence comes from Pseudochaenichthys georgianus, assembly GCF_902827115.2. NCBI lineage: Eukaryota > Metazoa > Chordata > Actinopteri > Perciformes > Channichthyidae > Pseudochaenichthys > Pseudochaenichthys georgianus. The sequence goes on from NW_027262967.1 coordinate 19,676, forward strand.
GCAGTAAAAAACATTTCCATACATTTTTAAACCCAGGACTTCCACAGAATAAAAATCAGAAGACCTTTATTCGTCCCACAGAGGGCAACAGTACAACTGTACAGCAGGAAAGGAGCCACAGACAGTCTCTCAAGAAGCAACATAAAACATGTATTAACAAGAAACTAGAATTTACACAATTTATAAAATACACATCCATTACCAGTAGCAGTTGTGAAGTATATGTTTATTGCAGAGTTATTAACCCAGAATGATTGTTTTTAATGTCTTTAAATCTAAATGTAAGTGTTGGTGCGTACCAGGAAACAGACCTTGTCTTCTGAAGGGCTTTGTTTTGATTGAAATGTAATCGAAAGCTGAATGGAAGCTTTATGTAAAACATGTTGCCTCTCATTCACAGTACGGAGATCTGCAGGGAATGAATCAGCTGGGAAGACATTTAAAATGCAATCAGGACAAGTGTGAGTCTTTCCTGCGTTAGCTTTAGCATGTCAAACATGTGATGACGCACAACACAAAGTGCCATGGTCTGAAAATACTCAAGTACAGCAAAAAGTACTTTAGGTATAACAGTACTCAGTAGTATTTCAGATGCTTTCCACACTTTCATTTGACAGATTATAACACAATGTGTGTCCCATCATTTTAATGTTGCACTTTGCTGTGG
>NW_027262967.1:20842-28342 GCF_902827115.2 Pseudochaenichthys georgianus
GAACTCATGTTTTAATAATCTGTGAGTTGTAACCAGCGTTTCATATGTTCTCTCAAGGCGCTGCAAAAGAGGGGAAACTTTTGGATTTGCAATAAGGTTGAATTTCGCGACGGCTTCTATTTTATGACTTACAATAAGTTCTGAATGTGATCAGTGCTGCTGAACGCGGCTTGGTGAATAACCATCACGCCATCGTGGGTGGATAGACAGAGGAGGAAGGTCACATCTCTGTTGAGGGGAAGGTCTGCTGCGATGAACCTCGTGTTAGAATGACGGGTCCTTCAGCCGGCTCGTTGCAGCAGAGGGGAGACCCTGAGTCAGAGGGGAGACCCTGAGTCAGAGGAGAGACCCTGAGTCAGAGGGGAGACCCTGAGTCAGAGGGGAGACCCTGAGTCAGAGGAGAGACCCTGAGTCAGAGGAGAGACCCTGAGTCAGAGGGGAGACCCTGAGTCAGAGGAGAGACCCTGAGTCAGAGGAGAGACCCTGAGTCAGAGGAGAGACCCTGAGTCAGAGGGGAGACCCTGAGTCAGAGGAGAGACCCTGAGTCAGAGGGGAGACCCTGAGTCAGAGGAGAGACCCTGAGTCAGAGGAGAGACCCTGAGTCAGAGGAGAGACCCTGAGTCAGAGGAGAGACCCTGAGTCAGAGGAGAGACCCGAGTCAGAGGGGAGACCCTGAGTCAGAGGAGAGACCCTGAGTCAGAGGGGAGACCCTGAGTCAGAGGAGAGACCCTGAGTCAGAGGAGAGACCCTGAGTCAGAGGGGAGACCCTGAGTCAGAGGGGAGACCCTGAGTCAGAGGAGAGACCCTGAGTCAGAGGGGAGACCCTGAGTCAGAGGGGAGACCCTGAGTCAGAGGAGAGACCCTGAGTCAGAGGGGAGACCCTGAGTCAGAGGGGAGACCCTGAGTCAGAGGAGAGACCCTGAGTCAGAGGGGAGACCCTGAGTCAGAGGAGAGACCCTGAGTCAGAGGGGAGACCCTGAGTCAGAGGGGAGACCCTGAGTCAGAGGAGAGACCCTGAGTCAGAGGGGAGACCCTGAGTCAGAGGGGAGACCCTGAGTCAGAGGAGAGACCCTGAGTCAGAGGGGAGACCCTGAGTCAGAGGAGAGACCCTGAGTCAGAGGGGAGACCCTGAGTCAGAGGAGAGACCCTGAGTCAGAGGAGAGACCCTGAGTCAGAGGAGAGACCCTGAGTCAGAGGGGAGACCCTGAGTCAGAGGAGAGCTGCATGTGTGCCGCATTTAGACGGCACATCTGTCAGAGTTTCAGAGACCTCTTCTCCTCCGACATTATAAACCTCGCTCTGCATACTCAAAACTCTCTGCAGGACACCCAGCTGCTCAACAACAACAACAACAACAACAACGTTCACTGATCGTCATTATGTGAGAGTTGCTTTGAGACATGAAGAGTGCTCTTTGTTAACTACAAACAGTGTTTTAAACCCATGTGTGTTGACATGACAGTTTGTCTAAATGCCAGAGGTGGGAAGTAACTCAGTATATGTACTCAAAGAGTCTCTGTGCAGCACTGAGATAAAGGTCTGGTTACTGCCGACTGAGTCAATCTCGCAGATGTTTGCCAGGGCACGGTATTGATAGCATGAGCTGTGTTGTTGATTTCTGGGGCTTTTATTTTGAAAAACACGCGGAAATATGAGCTAACTCTAACCAGACAGTTACTTCCAGGAGCTTATTCTGAAGAAAACGCCCCTTCCTTTGGAATCTGATCATGTTTTTGCAGATAACATTTTACAACTAGAGAATTATTTTTTTGTACTCCTTAATTTCTATACGTTTTTGACGAAATATGTGCCATTACTATATTGATGCTAATGGTGATGCACGGGAGGGCTACTCCCCATAAGCTATGCTTCAGCCCTCCCGCTTCTACTAATTTTGTTCATTTGTGTGTATGAATTATACGTTTTTGTTTTTGTATGATTTTAGTAGAATAAATAAAAAAAAAAAAAAATGATCTGTCGCCATGGCAACGACATTTGATGACACCCCATAATACGCGTAGATGCGTTGATGGCTGCATCGTTACCAAACCTGTGAAGTTTGGAGCATTTTCACTGAAGTTATGAGAAAACCGTGGCAAGCATTGTGTTGCCATGGCAACGGCATTTGAAGAAATCTCAAAACTGTCCCGTAGATGTCTTCACGGCTGGACTGTTAGCACACATGAAGTTTAAGCACTTTTTGACAATTTTCATAGGAGTTATAGTAATATCGTGTTTTATTGCCATGGCAACAGCTTTTGAGAAAAACTCACTAATGGCACATAGACATGTTGAGGGCTGGACCATTAACCATCAGAGGGGAGACCCTGAGTCAGAGGGGAGACCCTGAGTCAGAGGGGAGACCCTGAGTCAGAGGAGAGACCCTGAGTCAGAGGAGAGACCCTGAGTCAGAGGAGAGTGCAGAGGTGGTGTGAACACCTGGACGGTGCAGAGGCGGTATGAACACCTGGACGGTGCAGAGGCGGTGTGAACACCTGGACGGTGCAGAGGCGGTGTGAACACCTGGACGGTGCAGAGGCGGTGTGAACACCTGGACCGTGCAGAGGTGGTGTGAACACCTGGACGGTGCAGAGGTGGTGTGAACACCTGGACGGTGCAGAGGCGGTGTGAACGGGGCCTCCTGTCAGACACCTGGACTCTCTCTCGTCCAGCTGCTCTCTGGGCTTCAGCTTTGAGGCTCAAGCGAACGAGCCGTCAGTCAAACAGTGTCACTGTGGGACAGCATCACGCAGTGGAGCTGGGACTCTGCAGCACTGACACAAACAAAGCTCTCATTTGTTCAACATGTTGAAGTTGAATTTAATAGTATTGGAGACTTTCTTAATATGTTTCTTAAAAGTCAAGTTTCAGTCCAGTATGACTCCAGGATACCTGAAGTGGGAGACTATCTATTTCTGCTCCGTTTAAAATCGGATCCTTCGATGTGGACTGGTCGTGTACTGAACATCGTGCATTCTGTTCTTCTTACTGAGCACGTGTCGTTCAGCCGGTCCAAAGCTTTTGAGAGACCGCGTGAGATCAGTGTTCGAGGGTTTACGCTGTGTGTGTGGTCAAGTGGCTGAAGCTGCTTCTCCTGATGGAGGACATCAGCAGCTGTCGGCCTCCGTGCGTTTCTTACCCCACGCTCCATCACATTCAAACAAACATTACAACAAACATCAACAACCCAATAAATCAACAGCTGTTGCTGCTGAAACAAAGCTGTTTGTTTACCGCTGTCTTCCACACCGTGGCACTATTAGTGCTGTGTTTATCTCTACTTCTATCAAAGACTGTTTAATACATGACCATCATACTTCTGCAATAATCTGCGTTTGCCCGTTATATCAACGTTCGGATTCATCCTAAAGATGTGTTCAGGATCTAGGACCTTGTTTCAGGTTCATTTGAAGCAGGACTCACATGAATCCAGGTAAGCCTGAGAGACTGAGAGCAACATTAGAAACTGTATCCATCAGAAAGGTTTACACGAGAGAAAGTCCATGCTTCTAGTTACTTGAATACATATGAATGCAGGAAAAGGGTATTTTCTACATGCATACATGTCAGGATAGTGTTCCTCCTCACGCTCTCGTCCTGCTCCTCAGAGTTCCCACAGACTGGAAGTGCTTCCCTCAGAACAACACCAGCGTGCTGCAGTGCTGATCTCCACGAGGTCGCACTGAGGCTGTGGTTCTGCAGCAGCTGCATGTGTGCCGCATTTAGACGGCACATCTGTCAGAGTTTCAGAGACCTCTTCTCCTCCGACATTATAAACCTCGCTCTGCATACTCAAAACTCTCTGCAGGACACCCAGCTGCTCAACAACAACAACAACAACAACAACAACAACAACAACAACAACGTTCACTGATCGTCATCATGTGAGAGTTGCTTTGAGACATGAAGAGTGCTCTTTGTTAACTACAAACAGTGTTTTAAACCCATGTGTGTTGACATGACAGTTTGTCTAAATGCCAGAGGTGGGAAGTAACTCAGTATATGTACTCAAAGAGTCTCTGTGCAGCACTGAGATAAAGGTCTGGTTACTGCCGACTGAGTCAATCTCGCAGATGTTTGCCAGGGCACGGTATTGATAGAATGAGCTGTGTTGTTGATTTCTGGGGCTTTTATTTTGAAAAACACGCGGAAATATGAACTAACTCTAACCAGACAGTTACTTCCAGGAGCTTATTCTGAAGAAAACGCCCCTTCCTTTGGAATCTGATCATGTTTTTGCAGATAACATTTTACAACTAGAGAATGCAATTCCTGAAGAAATTGCTAGTGGGAATGCTTTATGCTGAAAAGCTGACGCTAAACTGCTATGCTGAAATGTAATGTGTAAGAAGAAAGTGAAGACTTTAGATTGAAAGGATACATGAACACTGGGGGCTTGAATGTGTGATGAGAAAAGAGAGGAAAGTAAAAAGGCTTGGAAAAGCAGCAGAATATTTGAACCGCAAACTTCTGAACTAACTTGATGGTGAATGATCTGTCGCCATGGCAACGACATTTGATGACACCCCATAATACGCGTAGATGCGTTGATGGCTGCATCGTTACCAAACCTGTGAAGTTTGGAGCATTTTCACTGAAGTTATGAGAAAACCGTGGCAAGCATTGTGTTGCCATGGCAACGGCATTTGAAGAAATCTCAAAACTGTCCCGTAGATGTCTTCACGGCTGGACTGTTAGCACACATGAAGTTTAAGCACTTTTTGACAATTTTCATAGGAGTTATAGTAATATCGTGTTTTATTGCCATGGCAACAGCTTTTGAGAAAAACTCACTAATGGCACATAGACATGTTGAGGGCTGGACCATTAACCATTATCTGAACTCTGGTGCTGTTTTTGAACACTTTCATAGGAGTTATAGCGACATCATGTTTTATGGCGAGGGATGCGTTTCCATGGAAACGTCATATGGTGAGATCTCATATTTGGCGGAGAGCTGTTGAGGCATGGACCGGTGATATACAAGTGAAGATTGGGGGACGATTGGACCGTGTCCATTGGACTTACAGCCACATCGTGTTTCATGGCGAGTGGTCTGTTGCCATGGTAACGGCATTTGATGACACCCCATACTACGCTTAGGTGCGTTGAGGCCGCATCGTTACCAAACCTGTCAATGTGACATCATCGTGTTCCATTGCACAGGTGTTTATAGTTGAGCTAACGAGGTGTGCAGAGATCACAGGGTTCCATTGTTCTGAATGAGAGATAAACCTCTTACATGTGAACGTTTTGTGGAAGAACCGTAACTGATATCTGTGAAATTTCAAAACGTGAAGCATGTCAAGGAAGTTGAGTATCTGAAGTGTAATTTGTGTGTACTTTCGGGTTAATAATGTGGCCTTTTTGGCAGTTTAACTAAAGGTGTGCGGCTGCTACCGTGAGGAAATATCTGTCTGAAATTACAATGGGCTTTAATGGAAGAATGTTGAACGTTTTTGTCACTTCATGCCCTCAAGAGGCATTTTGCTTAATTATTTGTCATTTTTTTAATTATTTTTTGCTTAATTATTTGTCATTTTTCAAGCTACGAGATGTTTTCCTACGTTTGTCATGATGAATTATGTCTCAGGAATGTATGAAGTGAATATGAAGTCAAATTACAAACTGTCCTCCACTCTGACACTGACAGCACGCACTCTGCCTTAACAAGCTGTGCAATGTAAAAGTTAAAATGGAAAAATGTGATGTATTATGGGATGTATCTCTGGAATTATGAAAGATAAAAGTAATAGCCATTGATTCCCGACCGAGCTGAACGTTTTTTGAACGGAGTTTCTGCGATGTTCAATGTGGGAGAAGAAGAGCAAAATAACAGATGGAATAGTTTTGAAATGTAGTTCATTATAAAGTAAACGCCTTAATCATTTATTTTCCTATGTTTTGTATTTGGCATTGTTTTGTTGTTGTCTCCTCCGGCTGAATCTTTCATGAACGTCGATTGAAAAAGCAACTTATTTTGATAATAATTTAAGATATGAAGCAGATTTTCTTGCTCTAACTTTGCATGTATGTAAACAACAGAATACGCTTGTATCAGATGTGGTACATTTAACAAATTCACAATATTATCCTTTATGATCTAGTAAAGTAGAATAATACATGTTTTATTTTCCTTCTTCTGCCGTGTTTGTTTAGTTTTGAACTCGCTCCTGCAGCATTTAATCTATAAAACACATGTTCTCAGTAACTAATTGTATGTTGGTGCAGGATTGGCCGGCAGTGTTTCTGTTGTTGTTGTTGTTGTTGGTTTTTTGCTGCGAGTCACAGAAGTTTGAGTCTGAAGTCCTAATCATGTCTGTCCCCAACGGCCCCCATGATCCTCTGAGACCGGGGGGTTCGCTGGGCATCGTGGGCGAGATAAATGGAGAGAGTTTAATCTTTAAAGAGACACGATGCAGCCTGAAGACGTGAGGAAAGCAACTCTGGAAGCAGAAAGTGACCCGACATCAACCAGCAACACATGAACTAAAAACTCTGTCATATTTAAAACTCTAGAGAGAGGAGCTAAGGAGGCTAAAGGAACTACAGCACGGTCACATGACTTCACGTCACCACCGCTAAGCTAAAGGAGGCTAATGTTGGGCTATAAAGGAACTACAACACGGTCACATGACTTCACGTCACCACCGCTAAGCTAAAGGCGGCTAATGTTGGGCTATAAAGGAACTATAGCACAGTCGCATGACTTCACGTCACCACCGCTAAGCTAAAGGCGGCTAATGTTGGGCTATAAAGGAACTACAGCACGGTCACATGACTTCACGTCACCACCGCTAAGCTAAAGGTGGCTAATGTTGGACGATAAAGGAACTACCGCACGGTCACATGACTTCACGTCACCACCACTAAGCTATAGGAGGCTAATGTTGGGCTACAAATGAACTACAGCACGGTCACATGACTTCACGTCACCACCGCTAAGCTAAAGGAGGCTAATGTTGGGCTATAAAGGAACTACAGCATGGTCACATGACTTCACGTCACCACCGCTAAGCTAAAGGAGGCTAATGTTGGGCTATAAAGGAACTACAGCACGGTCACATGATTTCACGCCACTACCGCTAAGCTAAATGTGGCTAATGTGGGGCTATAAAGGAACTACAGCACGGTCACATGACTTCACGTCACCACCGCTAAGCTAAAGGAGGCTAATGTTGGGCTATAAAGGAACTACAGCACGGTCACATGACTTCAAGCCACTACTGCTAAGCTAAAGGCAGCTAATGTTGGGCTATAAAGGAACTACAGCACGGTCACATGACTTCACATCACCACCGCTAAGCTAAAGGAGGCTAATGTTGGGCTATAAAGGAACTACAGCACGGTCACATGACTTCACATCACCACCGCTAAGCTAAAGGTGGCTAATGTTGGGCTATAAAGGAACTACAGCACGGTCACATGACTTCACGTCATCACCGCTAAGATAAAGGAGGCTAATGTTGGGCTATAAAGGAACTACAGCACGGTCACATG
>NW_027262967.1:35842-40842 GCF_902827115.2 Pseudochaenichthys georgianus
TTGTCACGGACTGCAGCAGAGCTTCAATAAGATAATATATACTTTATTAATCCTCGTGGGGAAGCGGTTTCTCTGCATTCGACCCGTCCTGTGTTCGGAGCAGTGTGCTGCCATTTTGTACGGTGCCCGGGGAGCCGTGTAGGGAACGGTGCCTTGCTCAGGGACACCTCGGTAGCACTTGGTCTTGCCAGGACTTGAACTGGTGACCTTCCAGTTGCCAAGCCAAGTCCCTATCGACTTCTCTGCTCTTTGCATGGAACAAACTCCAGATGACATTACGAGGCGTTTCAGATTCCCTCCATCATCAGCTGCTCCTCCGAGTGAAGCCGCCTTGCTCTATGAAGGATTGTATACTTGTAGTATTTCTACCATAGGGTTGCTTTCACCAAGTGAAGGATCTAAATACTTTATAGTACTGATACAAATGGATTTAGAGTGTTTACCACATACTTATACTGTTAATCACATGAATATGACAATTAAAATAATAACACTAATAATCTGAGTAAAACTGAACATTTATGCAAAAGTAAAACGAATTATTCCCATGAAAAATGCACTTGTTGATGTCTTTTATACAAGATTTGCGTCCGATATGACGTAATATCGGCGGCGGACCCACGGGCCAATCAGAAACGTTGCTATCAGAAACAATGCCCGACTGTTTTGGACGTAATATGGTCGGTGTTTACATTAGCATCGCTAACACTCAGAGCTAACCTGTACTGGAGAGCATGTGCGTGAAGAAGCAGGAAGTAGAAAGGAACTCACCTTGTGGTGTAACCGGGAGAGAGGAAGCCTTTGAGGTCCAGACTGTTTCAGAGAGAGTCCTTGATAATCCATGATCTAATAATCCTTGCGTTTCATCACCGCAGCATTTTAGACAGTATCTGCCAGGTCCCGCTTCATGAGCCGGCATAAGCTCCGCCCCCTCTTATTTTATTATTTTTCTGTTTACATTTTTATTTTGATTTGTTTTGCCTTTATTTATACAGGTGAAAATGTCATTGAGACACAGCGTCTCATTCTCAAGAGAGACACAGCATCAGCACTTTAGAGACAGGAAGTGAAATAGAGGGATATGAGGCATGGCTAGAATGGTTGAAACACAAATCAGCAAGGAAATGAATGTTTAACTATTAAATCATATAAAGCACCAGTGGCGAGCGGTCAGGGCCCTCTAGGCCCTCTGTGAGGGCCTAAGATATTCTAAAAAATAATATTTAAAAACATTTAAAAAATATATCTTTTTTTTAAATATATATTTTTTAAATATTATTTTTGTTATATTTTTCATTAGTTTTACCGAAAAAACTTGATTTAATTGTATTTAAAATAACATTTCCAAAGAAATAAATCCTTCGAATCTGCCTGTTCAGTTTCTGTTTGAATGTGAAGGGTTAGCTTAACCGTTACATGAAAAAAGCTCGTCTGGCCCTCTCTGCGATTCACAGAGGGCCCGCTATAGTAAACTCAATGAGAGAGTAATGTCAAGTGACAGTCCAATTGACCAATCACATCTCCCCTCTAAATGGGAGGGCTTTATTATCGCGGACTTTATGACAGGTTCCGCCCGCTGCGCTGCCAAGTTTATGCATGTGATATATCAACGGGTCAAGCTAGGAATTAGATAATTAGCATACGTTCATTCACGATGGCTCACGTTAGTGATAGTGATGACATCGTTGCGAAACTACTAACTGAGTCTTTTTCAAGAATGAGTTACACGGATAAATTGGAGTTAATTACCAAAGGGCGACCAACACCACAGCTTATTTTGGTTAAAAAAACCAAACGGTTCGAGAGGCATTTTAATATCGGCAATTACGCCAGATACAACTGGATGACCGGATCAACCAGGGAACAAAAGCTGTACTGCTGGGATTGCTTGCTTTTTGGAGCGGACAGTGGGTCATGGGCCAAAGATGGATATTCTGATTTAGGAAGTTTATCCAAATCAGCACATCGCCATCAGAATGCTTCAGGTCACCTCAGAGCTACTATTCGGCTTAAAACATTTGGGGACACCAGGATAGAGCTCCAGCTGGATGAGCAACAACGCCGGGGTGTCATCATTCATAATGAAAAGGTGAAGAGGAACCGAGGAATTTTGAAACGCCTCATAAATTGTGTGGTGTACTTGGGCAAGCAGGAGTTGCCGTTCCGAGGTCACGATGAGAGTGTAACTTCATCAAACAAGGGGAATTACATAGAGTTGCTGGATTTAGTGGCAGAATATGACAGCGACCTGCACACACACCTCGCCACATCAACAGTCTTTACCGGCACATCTTCAAGGATTCAGAATGACCTGATCAGCGCTGTCGCAAGTGTAATGACGGATAGCATGAAAGAGTATTATTTACGTTAACGAGGTAAATAGGCTAAAAGAAAAACATGTTTTCCAAATGAACTACGCATCTCTTGAGTGACAATATGCCTGCGCTGCACCTCCAAGGTGCGCAATACATTATTGCGCAATCTATGTCTGTCTGTGTGTGTGCTGCGCGAGACGAGATGATGTGTGTGTGCGTCGTCTTTTTTTTTAAGTTTGTAGCAAGTAGAAGGCTGTGTGTGTGTGTGTGTGTGTGTGTGTGTGTGTGTGTGTGTGTGTGTGTGTGTGTGTGTGTGTGTGTGTGTGTGTGTGTGTGTGTGTGTGTGTGTGTGTGTGTGTGTGTGTGTGTGTGTGTGTGTGTGTGTGTGTGTGTGGGTGCGCACGCGTTAATTTGCGTATTGCACCCTGGGCCGCTGTTTTGATATTCCGCTGAAGAAGTATACTATAGGCTGTGACGTAATAACATTTTTTTTTTCAAGGGAAGAGGGGGGTGGGGTCAGAGGGCCTAGGTAGAAAAGTCACGGCTCGCCACTGTAAAGCACTTTATAGCTCTGTTAATATGTCTGCAAACATTACATTACATCCTTTGTATAAATATGTGTACAGTTAATTGATTTATTCTGAGGTATATGAGCTTTAATCTCACCTCATTAATTTATTCATTTCTTATCGTTTTTAATATATTTTCAGTGCTGCTGGAATTAATTGATTTCCCCTCAGGGATCAATTAAGTGGGATTTGTCTCATCTTAACTAAAGAGAAGAGAATATTTAACATCTGTGTGATATACCGTGAGGGTTTACTCTCTGAAACAGAAACGTTTGTCAGCAGATTCAAAATAAGTGCAGTTTCTTGCAGCTGAAAAACTCAGTATAGTTATATTATATTTCCGTTTATACTTTTTAATGCTGTTTTAATTATATTTTGAGATTTTTAAATTCTAGTATTTGTTTATTTCTACTCTTTAATATTTCTACTCTTTAATGTCTACTTATGTGCAATGCCTTGTTCTGTGTATTGGGATCAATAAAGTACCTCTTGTCTTATCTTACATTATCAAAAATATAATGTGTAATCGCACATGTGTGGAAGGAATACCAAACAAACAGATTTGTCTCATCTTATGAGAAGATAATATTTTACATCTGTGTGAGGTTTTACTCTCTGAGACAGAAGTTACCGTTTAACACGTTTGCAGATTCATTATAAGATTTGTATTTATTATTTTGAACTCCAGTGACAGCTCCTCCCACACTCACACAGTTCATTAGAGAAACAGATTCATACTCAGAGAAGGGACTGAACCCAATTAAAAAGCTGCACACTGAGAGACTCATCAAGTGCTCTATGTTAATGCAGCTGACGACAGGCATGACTATTGTAACTTGTTTTACTGTAAAGCATATGATTTATTCAATTAGCTCTTTCTAATATAGTGCTTCAATACTCATACTCGCAATGCATGTATTTAAAGAGTCCTCTCCTGCTGATGTTCAGGTGTATATCAGTATGTAGTGTCTCTACTTTAAAGAGTCCTCTCCTGCTGATGTTCAGGTGTATATCAGTATGTAGTGTGTCTACTTTAAAGAGTCCTCTCCTGCTGATGTGCAGGTGTATATCAGTATGTAGTGTCTCTACTTTAAAGAGTCCTCTCCTGCTGATGCTCAGGTGTATATCAGTATGTAGTGTCTCTACTTTAAAGAGTTCTCTCCGGCTGATGTTCAGGTGTATATCAGTATGTAGTGTTTCTACTTTAAAGAGTCCTCTCCTGCTGATGTGCAGGTGTATATCAGTATGTAGTGTCTCTACTTTAAAGAGTCCTCTCCTGCTGATGCTCAGGTGTATATCAGTATGTAGTGTCTCTACTTTAAAGAGTCCTCTCCTGCTGATGTTCAGGTGTATATCAGTATGTAGTGTCTCTACTTTAAAGAGTCCTCTCCTGCTGATGTTCAGGTGTATATCAGTATGTAGTGTCTCTACTTTAAAGAGTCCTCTCCTGCTGATGTTCAGGTGTATATCAGTATGTAGTGTCTCTACTTTAAAGAGTCCTCTCCTGCTGATGTTCAGGTGTATATCAGTATGTAGTGTCTCTACTTTAAAGAGTCCTCTCCTGCTGATGTTCAGGTGTATATCAGTATGTAGTGTCTCTACTTTAAAGAGTCCTCTCCTGCTGATGTTCAGGTGTATATCAGTATGTAGTGTCTCTACTTTAAAGAGTCCTCTCCTGCTGATGTTCAGGTGTATATCAGTATGTAGTCTCTCTACGTTAAAGAGTCCTCTTCTGCTGATGTTCAGGTGTATATCAGTATGTAGTGTCTCTACTTTAAAGAGTCCTCTCCTGCTGATGTTCAGGTGTATATCAGTATGTAGTGTCTCTACTTTAAAGAGTCCTCTCCTGCTGAAGTTCAGGTGTATATCAGTATGTAGTGTCTCTACTTTAAAGAGTCCTCTTCTGCTGATGTTCAGGTTTATATCAGTATGTAGTGTCTCTCTACTTTAAAGAGTCCTTTTTAAAGTCCTGATTGGTTAGCTGGCCGGCCCTGTTGTGATTGGCCAACCGCATAGAAAAGTCCCGTCCCTTATCCAATAGGAGCACAAGTGTTCTTTAGTGATGTCACTGTGTTATTGGAAATAGCAAGTGTCAGTATGTTTGACATTATAATAT
>NW_027262967.1:45842-58342 GCF_902827115.2 Pseudochaenichthys georgianus
CAGGACTAAAACCACCAGACTCAGAGACAGCATCAGGACTAAAACCACCAGACTCAGAGACAGCATCAGGACTAAAACCACCAGACTCAGAGACAGTTTCAGGACTAAAACCACCAGACTCAGAGACAGCATCAGGACTAAAACCACCAGACTCAGAGACAGTTTCAGGACTAAAACCACCAGACTCAGAGACAGCATCAGGACTAAAACCACCAGACTCAGGGACAGCATCAGGACTAAAACCACCAGACTCAGAGACAGTATCAGGACTAAAACCACCACAATCAGAGACAGTTTCAGGACTAAAACCACCAGACTCAGAGACAGCATCAGGACTAAAACCACCAGACTCAGGGACAGCATCAGGACTAAAACCAATAGACTCAGAGACAGTTTCAGGACTAAAACCACCAGACTCAGAGACAGCATCAGGACTAAAACCACCAGACTCAGAGACAGTTTCATCCCACAGGACATAAGACTGTTAAACACCTGAACTTTTTTAAGGACATCCATAAACATTCATCAGATTGCTAATTATGTATTTCTATATCATATTCCATTTTCTTGTATACAGACTCTTCTTGCACTATTTCTATTGTATTTGTATTTACTTGCACATCTCAAAACATTCTCTTGCACTATTTTATCTGTTTGATCTGTTCTCTATCCTATATACATTCTGTTGGAGGAGGACTTCAGTTTGTCATTGACATATCTACACTGGAGCTGCTGTGACATGATGATAGAGACTTGAATTTAATTGGTTTGTTGAATGCATCTCAAAACTGTAGAACAAACCAACCTCAAATAAAATACCAACATTGGTAACACTTTATCTTAAAGGTGGGGTAGGTAGTTTTGGAGAAACCAGCTCGAGTGCGCTAGAATTAGAAAATACACAGCTGGAAACAATCAGCCACTTCCTCACAGAGCCCCTCCTCCAACACACAGGAACGTGCACATGCCCAAGGAGGAGGACTTCAGTTTGTCATTGACATATCCACACTGGATGTGACATGATGATAGAGACTTGGATTGAAATGCAAAGGGGAAAAAGGTTTTCAAATTACTCCAATTAAAGCTTGATAGCTCGGTTTCTAACGGGACAATCATCTGGCACAGTTGTTAAAGTTAGCTTCCTGCATTCAAGTATTCAAGTCTTGTATATTTCCATAATAAATGTGTATAGATGAAATAATGTACTCTACATGCTAAGCGTGAATTCATCACACAAATATTTGAAGACCTGCCCGTGCCCACTCCATCCACGTGCACACGCTCACATTATAAAATAAAAACGCATGACCAATGAGGGCACGAGATCAGTCTGTGCACAGATGGAAGGCTGACAGGCAGGTAGGCCACCCAGCTACTTTAGCCGGCTCAGATGATTGGTCGTGCTTTTTACAGCGCCACGGCTTCCACTGATGACATTTTTTTAATGGATTTGTTGTCAAAGCACTTCAGATATTCATTGCTATCGGGATGTTAAGAGCATTCCATGCAATATAACACAAAGTGTATCTCGAGCCGGTTTCTCAAACGTACCTACCCCTTCTTTAAGGTACACATATTCACCATCAACTAGTTGTTAATTAACATGCATTTTGCAGTATATTGGCTCTTTATTAGTCATTATAAAACACTTATTAATGCCTTATTCTACATTACCATATTCTACAAGTATTAGGCAATTAGTTGAGAGTTTTTCCTCAATAACCCTCTAATTAGAGCTTATTTATTGCAAGTAAGGAAGTTGTTGTACATGAGTTTTGGTATGCTCAATATGGGCCTAATACGGCAGTAGTACCACTAGAACAATAATTCTCCCATAATAACACCTAACACCAATCATCAACATCAATTCTTATGTAACAAGACATGAAACCACGAGTGTTGATTGTGTCTAAATAACTCAAAATGTGGTATTTCTAACGCAGAACATGTTCCCTATTTTAAAGTGAAGTCTTGTTCATAACCAACAAGCTATAGTAGTTAGTTAGTAGTGGTGAATAAGTGTACCTTAATATAAAGTGTTACCCCAACCATACTTTAATGCTCTGGTTTGATGTCTGTAGTCTTTTGAAGTCTGGAACTCATCCCATAAACCCGTTTCTTTGTAATTGCACATGAAGCATTAATCTGGTTAATAGCACCTGAACAACGGCTCCATGTGGACTCTGTTGGACATCTGCTCAGAGACTTCTGGTTCTTCTTTACGATGTCTTTAATGATCTGGGGGTGTAGAGGAACATATGTGATGCTTGGTTCCCCTTCAGGGCTTCAGAGTGAGTGAGGAGGGAAAACCAGGTTTAATCTGAGCGGTGATGGTAAGACGAGGCGTTAATGCAAAGCCACACTGGAAAAGATGCTGCTCCAAAAGCATGTCAATATAGAATAAAAACGATGTTGAAGATGTTTTTATCTTTTGATAAGTGAACCAATAGAACAAGTACGGAATGGCTCGGTAAGATTTCTTGAAGTAAAGATGGGATACTGAGATAAATCAGATCTTGTATTTGGCTGGGGAAACTTATTTTGACCTAAATTTGACCAGAATTAGGGAATTTGTTACAAAAAAAAGACAGAGGCTTAGACGCTTTCTGTCTTCTGATGGTGATTTTCCTGTAAGATGTTTTTTAGAGACTTTGACAAAAAAAGATGCCTAAGATGCCTTGTCTAAACGAAAGACTTAAGTTAATAGGTCTTATATCAAGTGTAACCAAATATTCTGACTAGAAATTAGACAAACATACTTGGCAAGATTTTAAATGTTTGCAGAGCGAAGTGTTCATTAACCGGAGGAGTTTCAGTCCGTATCTGGGATGTCTCCGGTTAGTCTCTGGTTCTCCTCTAATGCTTCGTTCACATCGGACGCGATGTGAATATTCGTGTCTGGGTTCTTATTCTCCTCCAAGCCAGCTCCTTTTTGTTGCGGTCCCGGTAGATATACGACATTGTATCCGGGAACCCACTCACAGCGGAGTAGACCAGCTCTGCACTGCTTTACACTCCTTAGGACCAGAAAATGTTCCTGAGATGTAACTCTCTAACAGAGCATGTATAACAGAGTGTTGAAGTAACTCTGTTATACGTGCTGATTTCTGAAGTAAAAAGCTAATGTTAAAGGAATGTGCTATAAAGGAACTACAGCACGGTCACATGACTTCCTGTCACTAACGCTAAGCTAAAGGAGGCTAATGTTGGGCTATAAAGGAACTACCCCTTACGAAAAAACACTATAGTATTACTATTGAGAATTACTATAGAAATACCACAAAAAACTGCTATAGTATTTCTATGGTGTTTTGGGACACACTATAAATAATTACTTTAGGTATACTATAGAGTTGGCTATGGTGATCTTATAGTGAAGTTACAGTTATACTATAGTGTTTCCTGTAGTATGTCTATGGTTTTTCAGCCACTATAAGAAATTACTATAGCTATACTATTGAGTTTTATGTAGTATCACTATAGTGCTTTATATATTATTTCTATGGTTTTTTGGAACACACTACAGAACATTACTATAGTAATACTATAGAGTTGAATATGGTGATCTTATAGTGAATCTATAGTTAATTAGCTTTAATAATGTATTCATCCCTATAGTAAGTATGGTATCAAGAAATTCAAGTTAACAAGCAGAGCAGTTTCAATTTGAAAGATAGGGACTTTATTAACAAAATAAAATACATTGTTCACAGAATATGAATACGAATAACTTAAATGTAAACAAATTACAAGAACAATTTCAGGCCCGAAACAGAAATGGTTGGGCAATGAAATTAAGGGGAAAAGTGTCCCAACCCCTATAAACACATTTCACATTCATAGACTTACAACCCATGCCCCTCCACCAAGTCAGAGATGCAAACTTTGACAAGTTTGAGGCTGGTCTTCTTGGTAAGAATGCCATTAGTTTGCAGTTCATCAAATACTTCTGGAATTGTATTCTTAAGTAGATCAGTTAGGCCATTCAGAAGAACTGGTTCTTGGCTGAACAAAACAATAAGAGCAAGCACAGCACAAAGTAAAGTTCTGGCCTGTGTGATTTTTTGAAACACAACTTAACAAGCATGAGTTTGACATACTTCTCTTAGGACAGGCTGAAGATCCGGTGCTTCAGAAAAGTGCACTTGGAATCTGTCAAAGTTACTGATGTTCTCACTTCTCTTTGAAGTCTGTGTTGTATTTTAAAATCCTATCCATGACAAATCCAAATTCACCTGTTACTTCCAGGAGATGGTTTGTGCTTTGGACACTGTATATTTCTTTAAATTTCCTTTTTGCTAGGACTTTAACAGATTCCTGCAGCTCAATCCCGCTTCCTGTAATTATAAGAAAAAGACAAATTCATCCTGATGTTGACTAATCATATTATGCCAGATTAAATGAAATGCCATCATCTATCATCTTCTAGTTAAACCCATTAATACACACCTTATATAAATTATAAGCAGTATGGACATTTTAAGTTAATAAACTTCACCCATAAAGACAACCTCTAGAGAAGCACAGGGGATATTCTGCTCAGCCTCCAGTGGCGTTTTCTCCTGGAGGCTGGGTATTTCTTCATATTTTTTATTTGTATTAAAAAACAACTCTCCACTGTTGTCAGTGAGTATTTTACAAAGACTGAAATAAATGTGTGGTGAAACACAGTATTGCACGCTACACTCACTCGATACTACACCCGCAGTCCGCTGTGTCAGGGACATGTCAAGGAAAGCCCGCTGGCCTTCCCTCCCAACGATTTGATTTGATTCAATCAAATAATCGGAACGGAAGGCCTAACGTGCCGTGCAGATATGAAATCTCCCTTCTACACAATATAATATTTGCAAGTATAGAGTAGTGGCTGATGTTTTAGTCAGAAACAGGTAAACTGTAGTGTACACGTACTACTAATAACTTTAGTGCGAGTAAGTTACGTATTTGCACTGTAAGAGACTGTATATCAACGCAGCCTCTGTCAGTCTTCTCACTCGCACTTTCCCGCCACATCTGGCCGAACAATGAAACCTAGCCAAAGTAGCTAGATAGCATTAAACATATAGCTGCTAATGCTATCAATATAATGCTGATTGAAGAATTATGGTCACAGAAAAGAGTGTAAGCTACATTAAGTTAAGATAAAATAAATATAATAAAAAAGAACAACGGCTTAAAGGAAAATAATTGTCATCCAGGCAGCTGTTCAACATTGGCAAAACATATTTATTTAAGTTTAAAAACATGTATTTAGACCCCTAGCTTGCTCACATTATGACAATATATCTGCTCACTTTGTTAAAAACGTTTCGTTTCTGTAACTTACCTAGAGTTAGACTCTCCTCCGCTGACATCCTCCACAGCAGCCAGAGGTGAAATGGCAGTTGGGACATTTGATGGACAGTTGGAAAATGATACATTTGAAATAACTCAACCGTGATTGGGCAGGACAGTGCCCAATGACAGGGCCCAATGTTAGTCAAAATGAATGTGTTGACTATGTGCATTTTTATTTTTTCTACGTACACACGTGTGTGTAAAATAGTTCAGAAATGACACTGAATGTGTTGAATTGCCTTTGACACAGCAGTGTGTTAAAAAAAATGATACATTAATTCTAGGAGTGTAATACTTTTACAAACACTATGGTAATAATATGCATTCATTATGACAATATCATATTACTATAGGAGTGGTCTATAGTGTGTTCAAAAAACAACACAGAAACACTATATATTATACTATAGTTATAATATTTAAAATAATATAGGAATACTACAAAGATCTAGATCAGGGGTGGGGAACCTTTTTCCTCTCAAGGGCCATTTCAATTTTTTCAACATCCTCCGAGGGCCGTACAAATGATTGACCTCTGCTTAAAAATCACAGCCCATTCATTTGGCCTTTCTTTCATTCTGTGCAAAGAAAAAGCAACCTCTTAATCCAGATATCTTACCATGACTCTCGCATGCATGCACAAGCACGGTGTGGTATGACCACCAAACAGAAAGATATGGACACAAGATGTGTGCAAATGTATTTAGTTTCCTATCCATGTGGACATGATTTAAGTGGGGAGGTTGGGGGGGAACCTAACCTCCTCTAGGGGGCATGCTCCCCCGGGAAGATTTTTTTTCTTAAATGTTGAAGTTAAAAGCATCAATCTGGTGCACTTTGAGAGCAAAATGAAGAGATCTATGGAAACATCTTTCAACACCCATATGAAACGGAACTGTAAGCAGATTTACTTTATGGATATTTTACAAAATCTCTCCTTTCAAAATGTATTCTTGTTTATTAATAACAACTTTTGTTTACTGTCATATAGTATTTTATACCTGTTTACTTTATTCTCTTGTTTTTTGATAACTATAATGTTCATATAAAGATGTGCCTTTACCTCACTGGTTGGAGAACAAGCTTCTTATATTCGTTAGCATAGCTAGCTAACCAGATGCTAATAACAAAGTTATTGACTGTCTGATCAGTATGACAGATGAACAGATCGCGACTGGGCAACTAAGAAACAGCCACGCAAAAACTGCAGCATGTGTACGGATTTATGGGTACTGCAATTTTTGAAGTCCCGGAGCGGCGTTCTGGTGCTCTCCGTCAGAACTGCACCCCAGTCAGACGAGACATATACCACGTGATGACACGTTAGGCTCGTGTTGTGTTCAAGGTCCATGACCGTTGCCAGGAAAAACAGGCACTCACTTGTTTAATTATTTTGCGGTCTAATTTCTTTAATTTTTTTCTTTTTTGCATGTGTTTATAAATTACCTCGAGGGCCATACCAAATGGTCTCGCGGACCGTATACGGCCCGGGGGCCGGAGGTTCCCCACCCCTGATCTAGATACATAGTATTACTATTGAAATATTATAGGGCTACTATAGCTAGTAAAATGGCACTACAGAAAAGACTATAGTAATACAATAGCTGGTGAAAAATACTATAGAACTCTACAAACTTACTATAGGATACTATACAACTCTTATAGTACACTATAGTAATATTATAGTTCATTTTCGTAAGGGACAGCATGGTCACATGACTTCACGTCACCACCACTAAGCTAAAGGAGGCTAATGTTGGACTATAAAGGAACTACAGCACGGTCACATGACTTCACGTCACCACCGCTAAGCTAAAGGAGGCTAATATTGGGCTATAAAGGAACTACAGCACGGTCACATGACTTCACGTCACCACCGCTAAGCTAAAGGTGGATAATGTTGGGCTATAGAGGAACTACAGCACGGTCACATTACTTCATGTCACCACCGCTAAGCTAAAGGTGGCTAATGTTGGGCTATAAAGGAACTACAGCACGGTCACATGACTTCACGTCACCACCGCTAAGCTAAAGGTGGATAATGTTGGGCTATAGAGGAACTACAGCACGGTCACATGACTTCACGTCACCACCGCTAAGCTAAAGGTGGCTAATGTTGGGCTATAAAGGAACTACAGCACGGTCACATGACTTCACGTCACCACCGCTAAGCTAAAGGTGGCTAATGTTGGGCTATAAAGGAACTACAGCACGGTCACATGACTTCACGTCACCACCGCTAAGCTAAAGGTGGCTAATGTTGGGCTATAAAGGAACTACAGCACGGTCACATGACTTCACGTCACCACCGCTAAGCTAAAGGAGGCTAATGTTGGGCTATAAAGGAACTACAGCACGGTCACATTACTTCACGTCACCACCGCTAAGCTAAATGTGGCTAATGTTGGGCTATAAAGGAACTACAGCACGGTCACATGACTTCAGGTCACCACCGCTAAGCTAAAGGAGGCTAATGTTGGGCTATAAAGGAACTACAGCACGGTCACATGACTTCACGTCACCTCCACTAAGCTAAAGGAGGCTAATGTTGGGCTATAAAGGAACTAGAGCACGGTCACAAGACTTCACGTCACCATCGCTAAGCTAAAGGTGACTAATGTTGGCCTATGAAGGAACTACAGCACGGTCACATGACTTCACGTCACCACCGCTAAGCTAAAGGAGGATAATGTTGGGCTATAAAGGAACTAGTGCACGGTCACATGATTTAATGTCACCACCGCTAAGCTAAAGGAGGCTAACGTTGGGCTATAAAGGAACTACAGCACGGTCACATGACTTCACGTCACCATCGCTAAGCTAAAGGTGGCTAATTTTGGCCTATGAAGGAACTAAAGCATGGTCACATGACTTCACGTCACCACCGCTAAGCTAAAGGAGGCTAATGTTGGACTATAAAGGAACTATAGCACGGTCACATGACTTCACGTCACCACCGCTAAGCTAAAGGAGGCTAACTTTGGGCTATAAAGGAACTACAGCACGGTCACATGACTTCACGTCACCACCGCTAAGCTAAAGGTGGCTAATGTTGGGCTATAAAGGAATACAGCACGGTCACATGACTTCACGTCACCACCGCTAAGCTAAAGGAGGCTAATGTTGGTCTATAAAGGAACTACAGCACGGTCACATGACTTTACGTCACCACCGCTAAGCTAAAGGTGGCTAATGTTGGGCTATAAAGGAATACAGCACGGTCACATGACTTCACGTCACCACCGCTAAGCTAAAGGAGGCTAACGTAGGGCTATAAAGGAACTAAAGCACGGTCACATGACTTCACGTCACCACCGCTAAGCTAAAGGTGGCTAATGTTGGGCTATAAAGGAACTACAGCACGGTCACATGACTTCACGTCACCACCGCTAAGCTAAATTAGGCTAATGTTGGGCTATAAAGGAACTACAGCACGGTCACATGACTTCACGTCACCACCGCTAAGCTAAATTAGGCTAACGTTGGGCTATAAAGGAGCTACAGCACGGTCACATGACTTCACGTCACCACCGCTAAGCTAAAGGAGGCTAATGTTGGGCTATAAAGGAACTACAGCACGGTCACATGACTTCACGTCACCTCCACTAAGCTAAAGGAGGCTAATGTTGGGCTATAAAGGAACTAGAGCACGGTCACAAGACTTCACGTCACCACCGCTAAGCTAAAGGAGGATAATGTTGGGCTATAAAGGAACTAGTGCACGGTCACATGACTTAATGTCACCACCGCTAAGCTAAAGGAGGCTAACGTTGGGCTATAAAGGAACTACAGCACGGTCACATGACTTCACGTCACCATCGCTAAGCTAAAGGTGGCTAATGTTGGCCTATGAAGGAACTAAAGCATGGTCACATGACTTCACGTCACCACCGCTAAGCTAAAGGAGGCTAATGTTGGACTATAAAGGAACTATAGCACGGTCACATGACTTCACGTCACCACCGCTAAGCTAAAGGAGGCTAACTTTGGGCTATAAAGGAACTACAGCCCGGTCACATGACTTCACATCACCACCGCTAAGCTAAAGGAGGCTAATGTTGGTCTATAAAGGAACTACAGCACGGTCACATGACTTTACGTCACCACCGCTAAGCTAAAGGTGGCTAATGTTGGGCTATAAAGGAATACAGCACGGTCACATGACTTCACGTCACCACCGCTAAGCTAAAGGAGGCTAACGTAGGGCTATAAAGGAACTAAAGCACGGTCACATGACTTCACGTCACCACCGCTAAGCTAAAGGTGGCTAATGTTGGGCTATAAAGGAACTACAGCACGGTCACATGACTTCACGTCACCACCGCTAAGCTAAATTAGGCTAATGTTGGGCTATAAAGGAACTACAGCACGGTCACATGACTTCACGTCACCACCGCTAAGCTAAATTAGGCTAACGTTGGGCTATAAAGGAGCTACAGCACGGTCACATGACTTCACGTCACCACCGCTAAGCTAAAGGAGGCTAATGTTGGGCTATAAAGGAACTACAGCACGGTCACATGATTTCCCGTCACTAACGCTAAGCTAAATTAGGCTAACGTTGGGCTATACAGGAGCTACAGCACGGTCACATGACTTCACGTCACCACCTCTAAGCTACATTATGCTAATGTTGGGCTATAAAGGAACTACAGCACGGTCACATGACTTCACGTCACCACCGCTAAGCTAAATTAGGCTAATGTTGGGCTATCAAGGAACTACAGTACGGTTTAGGATTCATTCCTGCAGCTCGCTATACACAAATCCCTCCATAGTCTGAAATATCGGGCAGAATCGTTTTCTGTTGATCCATCTTTCTCCTTTTGAAATTCTCTTCCACATCACAGACTTCCCTTGACCCATTTCTTCATAGTGTTTCATTACACCTTTAAAGCTGTTTTCTAAACCTTGGACGTGCCTTTGTGTTTGTTTTCTGCTGCTGTATTGATGTTTTCATTAGACCCTCTAAAGCTGATAAGCCCTCAGAGCGCCTCCGGAGAATACATGTTTTTTTACCAGACGTCCATAAATCTGTGTTTATTTATCCGTGTTGTGAGTCTCTGATGGCAAACACGAACATATGGTCAGGATAGCACTCGTAATCAATTTAACTGCTGTCAGGAGGTGTGTGTGTGTGTGTGTGTGTGTGTGTGTGTGTGTGTGTGTGTGTGTGTGTGTGTGTGTGTGTGTGTGTGTGTGTGTGTGTGTGTGTGTGTGTGTGTGTGTGTGTGTGTGTGTGTGTGTGTGTGTGTGTGGCACACCGTACAGTTGTTGGTTTTGTGGTTTTGAGTGTTTGAGGTAGAGAGCCACTAAGACTGATTCATATGAAGATCTCCAGATAACAGACTCTCATACTTTACTCCAAAAGAATATCAAACTGTTTTAAAAAACATTCAATGATGTTCAGCTATCACAACATGAAACACACTTTGATTTATTATATATTTCTCTAAGTAAGAAAGATGTTTTGGGATGATAACAAAAGTCTAGGAATTCCAAAATCAATCAATCAATCAATCAATCAATGTTTATTTATAGCCCAATATCACAAATGTTACATTTGTCTCAGTGGACTTCACAGTTTGTACAGAATATCAGTATGACAATACGACAGCCTCTGTCCTTAGACCCTCTGTCCTCAGACCCTCTGTCCTCAGACCCTCTGTCCTCAGACCCTCTGTCCTTAGACCCTCTGTCCTTAGACCCTCTGTCCTCAGACCCTCTGTCCTTAGACCCTCTGTCCTCAGACCCTCTGTCCTTAGACCCTCTGTCCTTAGACCCTCACATCGTACAAGGAAAAACTTCCGGAGAAAACCCACAGTTTAAAGGGAACATGGGAGAAACCTCAGGAGGAGCAACAGAGGAGGGATCCCTCTCCCAGGACAGACAGACGTGCAATAGATGCCGTGTGTACATTGAAAAGATAATACATTTGCAACATAGGTAGTCCAGATGTTTGGAAATGCATGTGTGTATAATAGGAAGATGAATCCACGAGGATATCCATCCAGGACCGATGATCCAGGACCACAGCCACGACTCGCGATCCAGGGCTCGCGATCCAGGACACAGGACCGCAGGATCATACATGACTCCGGATCCCGGCGTACACCAAAAAGAAAGACGTACACCAAAAAGAAAGACATTTGGGGAAGCTGGGTTAATCGGAACATGAGTGTACACGGGTATAGACAGAGAGAAGGAAGAAGTAAGATGTCCCCCGACAAACTAAGCCTATATCAGCAAAACTAGGGGCTGAATCTAATCAGCCCTAAGTATAAGCTTTATCAAAAAGGAAGGTCTTAAGCGCACTCTTAAAAACGGATAGGGTGTCTGCCGCCCGAACACAAACTGGAAGCTGATTCCACAAATGTGGAGCTTGATAAGAAAAGGCTCTGTCTCCCATTGTACTTTTAGAGACTCTAGGAACAACCAACAACCCTGCATTCTTGGAACGCAATGCCCGAGTAGGACAGTAGGGTATAATGAGTTCTTTAAGGTAAGATGGCGCCTGCCCATTAAGGGCTTTGTAGGCGAGAAGAATAATTTTAAATTCTATCCTGTGTTCTATAGGGAGCCAGTGTAAGGCAGCCAGAACAGGAGTAATGTGGTCCCTTCTCCTAACTCTGGTTAGTACACGAGCTGCAGCATTTTGAATCAGCTGAAGCCACTTGACTGACTTCTTGGTACTCCCTGATAATAAAGAGTTACAATAATCCAGCCTAGAAGTAACAAATGCATGGACTAGTTTCTCTGCATCGTTTTGAGGCAAGATATGCCTGATTTTTGCAATGTTACGTAGATGGAAGTAGGCGGTCCTTGAAATTGATTTTATGTGGGCGTTAAAGGATAAATCCTGATCAAATATAACACCAAGATTCCTTACAGTCTCACTGGAGGCCAAATTAATGCCATCCATAGTTAGTATGTCTTTAGATAATTTGTTTCGTAGATTCTTCGGGCCAAGCACAATAACTTCAGTTTTGGTCGTGTTTAACATCAAAAAGTTTAAGGTCATCCACGTTTTTAAGTCCTTAAGGCAGTCTTGAATTTTATTTAGATGATTAATTTCATCAGGCTTGATTGATAAATATAGTTGAGTATCATCCGCATAACAATGAACGTTTACAGAATGATTCCTTATAATATTGCCTAACGGA
>NW_027262967.1:68342-73342 GCF_902827115.2 Pseudochaenichthys georgianus
TCTATTATCTTCCATACCAACACACTGTTTTTATTTCATTTTTCTTATCCGATATGCCCCCAGGCCAAAGAGACGCCCTTGCTTCCATCACTTCTATTTTCTATCACCGTTTATCTGCGATCGATGGCGCTTTATATCCGTCTCCGTCCTCCTCATGTTTCTCTCAGACCTCCCTTTCTCTCTGTCTTGAATCAATGTGGGTGTATCCGTCGTCACATGGTAGCGCCGGTTGTGTTTTATTGAAGCTGTCAGACTGCTGACCTTTCCCTGTCCGGAGGAGAGAGGGATGGCAGGTATGATGGAGGGAAGAGGGGGAGGGTGACCACGTCCATTATGAGTCTAATCTGTCAAACTGGGCCTTCCTTCATCCTCCTGGCACTGACATGTGTGTGTTTCTACTCTTTGTTTCGGAGCAAAGAAAGACGTTCTAACATCGCAGCATCACGTTCATGTCCCAACCTTCGGAGAAGTCGTGTTAATGAACTGCATGATTAAAATGAAGAGGAAGCAAAGCTAATGATATTAAAGAGGCCCTGTTCCTGGGGTTCCTGCTTCTAGTGTGTTATATAGGTGTTAGTGCATGTACATGGTCTGCACAGGTTAACACCCCACACACTACTTGTAACAGAGTATTCCTCTTCCACTCCACTTCTACTTTCTCAAGAACAAGAGGCTGCTCTGGAATCCCCTCATATCATCAAACATCACAGAAATAAAACCTCCTGCTGTCTGCAGGAAACTAAGGAAGATCAGCTGACTTATTACACACACACTGTCACACACAGACACACACTATCACACACACACACACACACACACACACACACACACACACACACACACACACACACACACTGTTACACACACACTGTCACACACTCTCACACACATCCACACACTCACACACACACACACACACACACACACACACACACACACACACACACACACACACACACACACACACACACACACACACACACACAGTCTCTCTCACACACTCACACACACACAGTCTCTCTCACACACTCACACTATGTCCCTGCAGGAGACGGACACTGAGTCCAGGTTGGTGTCACTTCCTGTCAGAGTCTCACTAGAAAGACTTGAAGAGACAGGAAGATAAAACAGAGACAACCTCCATCTGTTCCTCTCTGACATGTGGAATACATATGATCATGGAGGACGAGAGGAGAGACAATGAACAAGTGTGAGAGGTAAAGAGGCTGTAGGATATAAGATAGAGAGATATATAGATAGATAGATGGATAGATAGATAGATGGGTGGATGGATAGATAGATAGATAGATAGATAGATAGATAGATAGATAGGCAAGGCAAGTTTATTTATATAGCACTTTTCAACACAAGGCAATTCAAAGTGCTTTACAAAAAATGAAAGACATTCAGAAGATGGCATTTAAAATCAGTCATTAAAAAGAAAAGATAATAAAATAAACATAAAAAGAATAAATACATGGATAAAAGTTACAGTGCAGTTTAAGATGTGAATAGTTCAATTAAAAGCAGCGACAAAAAGAAAAGTCTTCAGTCTGGATTTAAAAGTAGTCAGAGTTGCAGCGGACCTGCAGGTTTCTGGGAGTTTGTTCCAGATATTTGGAGCATAATAACTGAACGCTGCTTCTCCAGGTTTAGTTCTGGCTCTGGGGACAGGAAGCTGACCAGTCCCTGAAGACCTGAGAGATCTGTCTCTGGGGACAGGAAGCTGACCAGTCCCTGAAGACCTGAGAGATCTGTCTCTGGGGACAGGAAGCTGACCAGTCCCTGAAGACCTGAGAGATCTGTCTCTGGGGACAGGAAGCTGACCAGTCCCTGAAGACCTGAGAGATCTGTCTCTGGGGACAGGAAGCTGACCAGTCCCTGAAGACCTGAGAGATCTGTCTCTGGGGACAGAAAGCTGACCAGTCCCTGAAGACCTGAGAGATCTGTCTCTGGGGACAGGAAGCTGACCAGTCCCTGAAGACCTGAGAGATCTGTCTCTGGGGACAGGAAGCTGACCAGTCCCTGAAGACCTGAGAGATCTGTCTCTGGGGACAGGAAGCTGACCAGTCCCTGAAGACCTGAGAGATCTGTCTCTGGGGACAGGAAGCTGACCAGTCCCTGAAGACCTGAGAGATCTGGATGGTTCATCATTTAGCAGGAGGTCAGAAATGTATTTTGGGCCTAAACCATTCAGTGCTTTATAAACCAGCAGCAGTATTTAGAAATATATTCTTTGACACACAGGAAGCCAGTGTGAAGACTTCAGAGCAGGAGTGATGTGATCCACTTTCTTAGTGTCAGTGAGGACTCGAGCAGCGGCGTTCTGAATCAGCTGCAGCTTCCTAACAGATGTTTTAGTGAGACCTGTGAAGACACCATTGCAGTAGTCCAGTCTACTGAAGATAAAGAGCAGTCTCAGTGCTGTGGTTTGGACGAAAGCCTGACTGGAACACATCGAAACAACTATTTAAATGCAAGAAATTACTCAACTGTTGAAAAACAACTTTTTCAATGATTTTACCTAGAAATGGGAGGTTTGATATGGGCCTTTAATTGTTCATTACTGAAGCATCTAGATTATTCTTTTTTAAGAGCGGTTTAATGACTGCAGTTTTCAGGGCCTGTGGAAAAATACCTGAGTGAAGAGATTTATTTACTATATGAAGTAGATCTGAGGCCATGCAAGGCAAAACATCTTTGAAAAACCCTGTTGGAATAATATCAAGGCAGCAGGAGGAGGACTTCAGAAGTTGAATAATGTCTTCTAGGTTTTTATCATTAATCTGATGGAACTGTGTCATGGTGTCTGAATTGATGTTAAGTGGACACAGAGACAACACATCTGCTGTTCCTGATGCAGAGGCACTGACTGCTGGTCTGATGTTCTGAATGTTGTCAGTGAAGAAGGCAAAGTCATTGCACGCCCTGGTGGTTAGAAATGCAGAGGCTACTGACACTGGGGGGTTAGTTAGTCTGTCGACGGTAGCAAACAAGGCACGTGCGTTGTTTGTGTTTTTGGTAATGATGTCAGAGAAAAACGATTGTCGTGCGTTTTTCAATTCCAAATTATAAAGGCCAAGTCTCTCTTTATAGATTTCAAAGTGAACCTGGAGATTAGTTTTTCGCCACCTGCGTTCAGCTTTTCGACATTCTCTTGTTTCTGTTCTCACGGTCATGGCCTTTCTCCATGGAGACATGTTCTTCTCAGTCACTTCCTTTACCTTAATTGGAGCAATGGCATCTATAACATTTTACATTTTTTAATTAAAATGATCTACCAGCTCATTTACTGAGATGTTAGCAGGGGCAAGTGTGGAAGAAACATTCTGAGTAAACATTTCCCTAGTGTTTTCAGTTAAATATCGCTTAGTGGTTACCTCTTTCTGAACACTTGTGTGAACAGAAATAGAGCTCTCAAAGAAAACACAGGAATGATCAGAGAGTGCAACATCAGTCACCACGACCTCAGAGATATTCAGACCCTTTGAGATAATTAAGTCCAGAGTGTGCCCCTTATTGTGCGTGGGCTCCGTCACATGCTGAGTCAGTCCATAGCTATCAAGAACACAAAACAGTTCTTTAGCCCCTCTGTCCTGGGGGTTGTCAACATGGATGTTAAAATCACCAACAATGACTAGACGGTCAAAGTCAATACACACTATAGACAGCAGTTCAGTAAAGTCATCACAAAGCTTGCACAGTATTTGGGTGGTCTATAGATATTTAGGAACAGAGCTCGAGAGGAGCGTTTCAGCTGAAGGGCCACATATTCAAAAGAAGCAAAGTTTCCATACAATGTCTTCCTGCATTGAAGGGAATCATTGAACAGAATAGCAGCTCCACCCCCTTTCTTATGCATTCTTTCCTGACTCATAAAACTAAAGTTGGGAGGGGTCGATTCGATAAGAACAGCTGCACTGTTATTTTGTTCAATCCAAGTTTCTGTTAAAAACATAACATCCATATTGTGCTCAGTGATAAAATCATTGATTACAAATGTTTTTCCTGCCAAAGACCTGACATTTAATAAAGCTAGTTTAAGTTTGTTAAACACACTATCAGTCATGTTTTCTGTAACAAGCTGTGGCTGACATGGAATCACTGCTAAATTAGATAAACTCACACAAACGTTTGAGCGCTTCCTGTTTCTAAGATGATTCACCGCTCTTAATCTATTACCTATCAACACAGATATCGGCAAAGTTCCAGGCAGGCAGGGCCCGGGCATGTCCTGGAAAGAGTTGAGAGTGCCATACGCCCTTGAGCCTGGACCCAGCAGATATCAGTTTGCAGCGTTTTGTACACACACATCCTTATCAGGCTTTGAAGTGGAGGGAGGACCCACCACCCTGCTCCTCTCATCATAGGAGGGCAGGGTGAGGGCTACACTGTAAGCCGGGGGAGATGGTGCGCATCTCTGCTTCGGTGATTTTGGTGGGCGTCGTTGAGGGGCGGGGGTAAAGGACATGCTGCCAACCCTGCGTGTCGCCTTCATGCGGACATCGAACTCCAGGGGGGAGGGCGAGGGTGAAAGGGTGAGCGGAGAGTAGAGAGAGCTGGGAGATTAATGAAGAGTATCCTCAAAGGCGTTGACAGGGGGGGGGGGTGACGGGGGGGTGACGGGCGGTGGAGACTCCTCCATGTGTCTCATAGGTCTCCCATAATCAGAACATTCCTCAGGCGGGTGCAGTGATACTTCTTCAGGGTGTTCTGAGCGATGTGTTGTGTCTTTCTCCTGTTTTGATTCCTCTTGCCGCTTGTCCTTGGCAGAGGGAACAGATTGATGACGCAGGCAGTTGAATATGTTAGAGATAAACAATTTCACTCCTGACTTGTTCAGGCAAACTCCATTTGCCTTGAAAAGATGTCTGCGGTCCCAGAAAAAGTTAAAGTTGTCAACAAAATGCACAGAATGGTCAGAACAGACAGTTGAAAGCCAGCTGTTCAGTGCAGACAGTCTGCTGAATCTCTCCACTCCTCTTCTGACTGGCGGCAGA
>NW_027262967.1:78342-135714 GCF_902827115.2 Pseudochaenichthys georgianus
ATGGTTCCTTTGATTGCTCAACGTTACTTGGGTGACTGTGGCAATTCTAGACCTAATACATGCCAATGAACGCTGACCTTCGGTGAAGCTTCGTGCATTTATCAGACCCAAAACCCATGCGGGGTGCTCTCCGGGGCGCCCTTGGACCTTTGGTGACTCTAGATAACCTCGCTGGCCCTCGTAGCGACCACGGGTAACGGGGTATCATGGTTTGATTCCGGAGAGGGAGCCTTATAAACGGTTACCATGATATAGGGTTGACCTTACTTCATCACTGGCTACCAGTTTGATCCTGCGTAACAACCATATATGCTTGTCTGCAAAGAGTGAACTGCCTGGTCCTGCCCTGGTGTTCCTCTACGGCTAGTGTCCAGCCGTCAGCTGTGCTATCAGCAAATTTGACCCGCCGTCGGAGGGCCCTCCTCCCCGGGTCCACATGCCGGTGCTGGACGGTCGGAATAATAATATTTTACATGGCTCAGGGGTCTGCACTTTGAAGCTCCTGGAGCGGACAAAGATATGTGTATTTGCCCGAATGATGGAAATAAACAAAATGCTATTTTACAGGACATGACGGATGTAGGTGTATTTTCACAGCTTTTTGGAAATACACCAAATGTGATTTTGCAGGGCGACACAAAGCTCCTTTTACCCACGTGATGATGTGTTCGGACAGTAAAGCACCGCAAAATCCACCACCTTTGAGTGTTACCAAGGCCATGAGAACATCCTCCACAGGAGGGTGGGTGGTGCTGTGAATAAGGCCGAATATGGATGCCGATGGGCGGACGATAAAGCACCGCAAAATCCACCCCTTTAAGATTCCCAGGGGAACGAGTTTCTTGAGGGTGTGATCATCTGGGTTTAGTCCGTGGGGGAGTGCTTAAGTTTGGGGGCCCGGGGACCCAAGGTGCCCGAGGTTATGGAAGTATGCATGTCAGGGAGAGATGCTGGAGCGCAGCGCAGTTTAAAGAGCTCCCTAGTGTATTCATGTTAAAGGTCTCTGTCCATAACACCTGTCTTTTCTGTTGTTTTGATATTTTGAGGATTGAAATGGTGAAGAGCAGGTCAAGCTGAAAGTGCAGCACTTCCTGTCGGCTCAGCTTGGTGTGAGGTTGATGTGATGTCCCCGAGTCCCTGAGAGGACACTGATCAGGTCAAAGTTAACGAGGTCCTGCAGAGACACCTCAGAGCAGCCTCGGGTCATTACAACAGGAGAGAGATACGTGCTGATTGTGTTTGTGCTGCAGAGGCTGCTCCTAAAGTCCTGGAGACGTCGTGTGATTGGTTCTCTCTATGGACAGCCCATAATGAGCCCTGTGTAGTCGGTGGACTGACGGGCCGCCTGGAGCGGTTACCTCCCAGGGTCTCCAGAGGGCCTGGGGACTTTCATTTGATCTCTGGCCATTAGTGGAGACCTTGATGGACAGAGATCAAATAACCCCTGACCTCTCTCACGCACACACACACACACTCACACACTCACACACACACACACACACACACACACACTCACACACACACACACACACACACTCACACACACACACACACACACACACACACACACACACACACACACACACACACACACACACACACACACACACTCTCACTCGGTGTAATTACCCAAACACGTCCGCTCTGCGCTGTCAGACTCATTCTGCTGCCACCATGGACTCCTCCCTCGTCCCCCGCCTGGCGCCGGCTCTAAGGCTCCTCCACGTCGCTCTGTGATGTGTTCTTCCCGTTAAAGAGTGACTGCTCTTACGTTGCACAGCGTCGCCAGCTTTCCCTTTCCCTGACAGAGAAACCGCTGTGAAGCTTTTAATGAACCGTTAGTGAGTTATATCAGGTTTTCAGATGAGCACATATATGAGTGATTACTTTATCCTAACAACGTGCCCAGCTATAGGGTTCACTCATAACTCTGATGCATCCCTGTCTCTCAGGATAACACTCATCACATGTCTCGACTCAACACTAATGAATCCTGTTCCTTTGGACATCCTAGAGCAGCTTCGTGGCTCTCTTATCGCAACACATCGCTCGGATAAGAGCGGTTATATTAGCAGAGATATTCCAGAGTGTGAATGAGCTCCTCTGTGCCGAGACAGCCTGATATAACGTCTGTTTTCTCACAGTTCAGTCATCCGGGGAAGACTTAGTGAGCAGCACCGCAGCACTCTTTTCAAACCACAGGAGGGATGGCTCCTTCTCATTAATAACCAGGGTTGTTTACTTATTTCTGAACGTATTACGTGTGTGTTTTTCTTCTTGAGCTGCTGAATGTGAGTATATGTGTCTGGTATCTGGTCAGAACATGTCTTGATATACGACCTGAGACCTGAAGCAGCAGCTCTGCAGAGAGAGAGGCTCCGCATTTTAGAAAACACATTTTTATTGGAAAATCACCAACAAACCTCCGAAAACTTTGGAGCATTTCTGTTTTATTTGATATCAACATTTCCTGATCTGTGTAAAAATATAGATCACAATAAGTTTTCCAGCTGATTGCAAGTTCTAATTCATCCACATATCTCATGTACCACGCTACAGTGTTCCCTTGTTCTATTGGCAGGTCGTCACAAGAGAAACACCTGGTTATTATTCCTTTCTCTTGATTTGGGAGCAGCATTTTAACCAGTGTATCTCTGTAAATGCAGGGGTTCTGATTCTGAGGAGGGAACCCATCAATCGTCCTCCTTCCTAACTCCTCTTCCTCCTCTTCCTCCTCTTCCTCCTCAGATCCCTCAGGTGAGTTACGCCTCCACGGCTCCGGAGCTCAGTGACGACCGGCGCTACGACTTCTTCTCTCGCGTGGTGCCTCCGGACAGCTTCCAGGCTCAGGCCATGGTGGACATCGTGAAGGCCATGGGCTGGAACTACGTCTCCACGCTGGCCTCGGAGGGCAGCTACGGGGAGAAGGGGGTGGACGCCTTCATGCAGCTCTCCAGAGAGTCAGGTAGGACCCCCTGCAGAGACACATCAGCAGGGTCTCAGGTACAGAGATGGCAAAGTACACACGTCCTTTGCTCAAGTAGAAGTACACACGTACTTTACTCAAGTAGAAGTACACACGTCCTTTACTCAAGTAGAAGTACACACGTCCTTTACTCAAGTAGAAGTACACACATCCTTTACTCAAGTAGAAGTACACACATCCTGTACTCAAGTAGAAGTACACACATCCTTTACTCAAGTAGAAGTACACACATCCTGTACTCAAGTAGAAGTACACACATCCTTTACTCAAGTAGAAGTACACACATCCTTTACTCAAGTAGAAGTACACACATCCTTTACTCAAGTAGAAGTACACACATCCTGTACCCAAGTAGAAGTACACACGTCCTGTACCCAAGTAGAAGTACACACATCAAGGATGTGGAATACCTGGTTGAAGGATATTCTACCCAGAGACCCAGAACAAGATCTGATTGGTTGCTTTCACTGAAATGCGTAGCATGGTCCGAGAAGGACAAACAAATCAACGCAGCACTGATATTACAGATCAACAACACGGATACCGTTCTCATTTATTCCTTTATACATTTTGTGTTTGTTTTATCTGAGTGTTCCCGGGTGTTCTCTGAATACCTTGAAGACCTGACGGTTCGCCACTGCTAAAGCATGCCTATAGGGTACATGTGTCTCCTCATGTAAAATGTAATATATGCACACATTTTCAGATGTAACAGACCAAGTGTAAGTTGTTAGGAGAGGATTAAGAAGGGTACACAGTGATGGTGCTTTGAAGGAGTAGTTTCTGGAAGCTTGAGTTAGGGTTGGACTGGATAAACAAGCTGTATACTTGGCATGTGTTGATTCCATATCAACAGTGACTTTACTAAGGCTCAGAATATACCTTCAGTGGAGGCATGGTTCTCCATTTAAACAGTGCAAACTGGTTCTGTAGCTTGAAAAGGTTGTCTCGGTCTGACTCTCTAAAGCATGCCTACAGGCTCCACGTGTTCCCTCATGTAATATGTGCACACATCTGAGGATGCAACGGATCAGATGGGAGTTGTTTGAAGGGACCTAATGAGGTACACAGGGGTGTTGATTGCTCCCCGAATAATCTCAGTGACATTTGCAGCGATCTGACTCTCGGGTAAGAAGTGTCCTGACATTTATGTGCGGGAGTTTTAAGAGGATTATTAAAGGACAGAGCTCAGAGGACGCCACCAATCTTTTAACTGTGCTAACTCCAAACAGCTGGCCAATATCTGCACACGGATAAGACCCTGAGCATTGATCTGTGCAGATTTTTGAAGCATGATTTGATCAAATAAACGGCACAGCGGTGCTTCTCGGTGTCACCCCGGGAGCTCTGCACACTCGTTATCCTCCAGCAGCTTCCTTTGAAAAGTGTTCAGGAAGATATCCTAAAGTCTGAGGCCTCTTCCTCCTGGCTGTGTTCCTGTTTTACAGACATACATCTACTCAAGACAACTCAGAGTGGATGCAAAAAGACTAGAAGAGTTTGCAGAACTAATGATATCAGTTTGGCGACCAACGTCCGATGGATTAGGGTTTACAAGGTGGTTTAATTACTATTGGATACAAAACTCAGATCAGGGTCAAAGTCAATTTCATCGCGGCCACATCAGCATTAAGGTTGCAGTCAAAAGGCACATATATAAATATACATATATAAATATTTAATATATATAAAATAATGTATTATATTACATTACTGCCTCTGCATTGGATTATTATCAGATAGGGTAACAACTTAATAATTAACTACAACTGAAAGCAGAAGTCTAGGGCAAATAATTGCAAGTCTCTTCAGTGTGCATGTCACAAAATAATTTAAAAAGAACAGCCACATTCTGGAAGTCAAAACAAATAAAAAGTGACATTTTGAAAAAAAGCGACATTTAAAAAAACAGTCAAATTCTGAGAAAAAAAGTCTAATTTGAGATGCATTGTGGGACATGTAGTTTATGGGCAGCATGCTTCTGTAAATCGACATGTAACCGTATAATTGACATATTATATTCTTTGCAAGCTCTTGTGGAGCCGCATAAAAACGGGCCTTAAGTTTGACACCCCTGCCTTGGATCATCAGCTCACTTGTTGCAGCAAATAAATGCGATTTAAAAGGTTTTAAAAAGGAGTTTAAGGATCCTCAGAAGACCAAAGGAATCACAGAGTCTGTCTCCGTGGAGATAGAGGTTTACTTGCTCTAAGCATCCATCCATCTTTTACGTTGCAATTGTTCAGGAAAAGTCCTAAAGTCTGAGTCCACCTGGCTGTGTTCCTGTTTTACAGACATCTGCATGGTAACTCAGAGTGGATGCAAAAAGACTAGAAGAGTTTACAGAACTAATGATATCAGTTTGGCGACCAACGTCCGATGAATTAGGCTTTACAAGGTGGTTTAATTACTATTGGATACATGTCCAAACCTCAGATTGTCAGCTCCCTTGTTGCAGCAAATTAAATGTGATTTAAAAGCAGAGTTTAAGGATCCTCAGAAGACAAAGCGTGATAAGTTAAAGGCGAGAGGAGCTCAACCAATCACAGAGTGTGTCTAAATGGAGATAAAGGGTTTCTTTCTTTAAGCATCCATCCATCTTCTACCGCTTATCTAGAGTCAGGTTTAAAATGCTGACGATTAGATCGAATCAGCCACCAAACACTGTCTGCATGAGACAGACCTAACAATCTCATTCTCTTTGGACATGGTGCCATGTTTGTGTTAGGGTTACATTTCAAGACTCAGTTCTTCATCATCATGTCACAGCAGCGTCAGTGTAGATGTGCCAATGAAAAACTGAAGTCTTCCTCCAACAGAGCAACATGAATATATATAGGACATAGAACAGATAAAACAGATAAAATAGTGCAAGAGAATGTTTTAAGTCAATACAAATAAAATAGAAACAGTGCAAGAAGAGTCTATATACAAGTGAAGGGAATAGTATAGATAAACAATTAGCACAATGCAAGCAGATGAATGTTATGGATGTTCTTAAAAAGGTGCTGGTGTTTAATAGCCTTATGGCCTGAGGGT
The DNA here is from genome assembly GCF_902827115.2 of Pseudochaenichthys georgianus. NCBI lineage: Eukaryota > Metazoa > Chordata > Actinopteri > Perciformes > Channichthyidae > Pseudochaenichthys > Pseudochaenichthys georgianus. The sequence continues at coordinate 84,368 of NW_027262967.1, forward strand.
AAGATCCAGTGGCGGCTGGTGGAAAATATTTTTGGTGGGGCTATTGATAGAGTGAGTCAAAAAAAAATGTTTGGGAGAAATGACCCCTTAAATTAGGACTTCTGGTGATGTAATGGCGCGTTTCCAGTGCTGCGCGGAGCTCGCTTTAATGCTGCGTTCAGACCGGACGGGATGCGAATATTCGCTTCGCTCTAAACGCTCCTATCGCATCGCTCTAGTCGCTCGAGTTTCACCGCGGCTGCCAGCTGTGTTTACTTGCATCATTCAAACAAGACGCGCTGGCTCGGGAGCTACAACTACAACAACATGAACATATTTTACCGTGATTACATTGTAATACACGTTTCTAAATGATGCCGACGTAACAACATACTGATACCGGTTAGTAAAAACCATGAATTAATGCTTTGACAAGTCTGCAGACAGACGGCAGAGAAACATCTTTTAGAATGCTTGTTCCCTGAATGGAGCTTGGCTAAGCTAACGCTATATATGCTCCGACCGTCCACACTCACAACAACGGCCTACAGACATAAATAAACCAGCGACTGTATTCTCCATGACACAGACAGTCTGTGGTTTGTACTTGTTTCACTTCTGTCTAGTTTCTGAACAGATCGTATCTGTCCCCGGCTGTTTGAAGAGCAAGCATGGGAAACAAAAGACAGCATTTACCTGTTTGCATCCAGCCATGCCTTTCTGGTGTACCAGCTACGTGAGAAGCCTCGTTGATACGTTTTGTTTCTTTCACGAGCTTGCTGCGATATATACAAATCGGGTTGGTCCGGTCCAAGGTCTTTAAGCAACAGTTTATCTCCCAAACTTCTCCTTTCCAAAGGATTGGAGAGTAGCTCTTGGGCGGACCGAGGTTCCGGCGACTCCACCTGCACACCATTCTCATCCAAATACTGCGTCACCTTGGTCACTCACGAGTCTAAAAAACAAATCACGTCAACGCACGTAAGCAACATGGGCGCCAACGTGAGCGCCCACGTGACCAAAATATTTGACGGCGCTGATTGGCTGAAATTATGTTTCGGCGGCACAGTTTACTATTGAGACTTTTGCAACCTGCTGGTTGCTGCTGTTTCGCTCGGGGGCTCTGCCCCGTAATGATAAACTAATGCCATGGGCAAGGCCAGGCAGGAAACAGGTGACTTATCAGTAACTTTAGACATCGTAACACAATTTTAAACGAGATTGTATTGTAGATTATACATTTTTGTGATACTAATTGTATGATATTTACCTTTTTCATTAAAAATTTAAATATAAAATATATATATTTTTTAAATATATATTTTTTTTAATTGACAAGAGGTGGGGCGGCGCCCCTAGCGCCCCTATGGGCCGGCCGCCACTGGTAAGATCTATGTATAGATGAGCCTCCATCAAGTGCAAAGTTTCAGTAGTTTCACAAATCCTCAGCTCTACTTTTATTCAATCCTTATTAAAGCACTTTTTAAAGTTTAACATCATTGTGTATTTTTGTTAAAACCCTTAGAGATGAATTACCCGCAGCAGTCTGGACTTTCTCCTAGACTTATAGCCTGAGGGTGATTCGTGAATATATATATATATATATATATATATATAAACCCCTGATTCTGTGGTTGGTGCACAAACAGGAAGGATACATACATCTCTTTGTTATTCTCTCATTGCACAAGTACCGATGCATGCAGAGAAAGGCTAGTAGGAGTATGATTGGACAGTAAAGGCTATACAGAGCTGCAGCGCTAAGCTAAAGGAGGCTAATGTTGGGCTATAAAGGAACTACAGCACGGTCACATGACTTCACGTCATCACCGCTAAGCTAAAGGAGGCTAATGTTGGGCTATAAAGGAACTACAGCACGGTCACATGACTTCACGTCATCACCGCTAAGCTAAAGGAGGCTAATGTTGGGCTATAAAGGAACTACAGCACGGTCACATGACTTCACGTCATCACCGCTAAGCTAAAGGAGGCTAATGTTGGGCTATAAAGGAACTACAGCACGGTCACATGACTTCACGTCATCACCGCTAAGCTAAAGGAGGCTAATGTTGGGCTATAAAGGAACTACAGCACGGTCACATGACTTCACGTCACCACCGCTAAGCTAAAGGAGGCTAATGTTGGGCTATAAAGGAACTACAGCACGGTCACATGACTTCACGTCACTACCGCTAAGCTAAAGGTGGCTAATGTTGGGCTATAAAGGAGCTACAGCACGGTCACATGACTTCACGTCACTAACGCTAAGCTAAAGGTGGCTAATGTTGGGCTATAAAGGAACTACAGCACGGTCACATGACTTCACGTCACTAACGCTAAGCTAAAGGTGGCTAATGTTGGGCTATAAAGGAACTACAGCACGGTCACATGACTTCGCGTCACCACCGCTAAGCTAAATGAGGCTAATGTTGGGCTATAAAGGAACTACAGCACGGTCACATGACTTCGCGTCACCACCGCTAAGCTAAAGGAGGCTAATGTTGGGCTATAAAGGAACTACAGCACGGTCACATGACTTCACGTCACCACCGCTAAGCTAAAGGAGGCTAATGTTGGGCTATAAAGGAACTGCAGCACGGTCACATGACTTCACATCACCACCGCTAAGCTAAAGGAGGCTAATGTTGGGCTATAAAGGAACTGCAGCACGGTCACATGACTTCACGTCACCACCGCTAAGCTAAAGGAGGCTAATGTTGGGCTATAAAGGAACTGCAGCACGGTCACATGACTTCACGTCACCACCGCTAAGCTAAAGGAGGCTAATGTTGGGCTATAAAGGAACTACAGCACGGTCACATGACTTCACGTCACCACCGCTAAGCTAAAGGAGGCTAATGTTGGGCTATAAAGGAACTACAGCACGGTCACATGACTTCACGTCACCACCGCTAAGCTAAAGGAGGCTAATGTTGGGCTATAAAGGAACTGCAGCACGGTCACATGACTTCACGTCACCACCGCTAAGCTAAAGGAGGCTAATGTTGGGCTATAAAGGAACTACAGCACGGTCACATGACTTCACGTCACCACCGCTAAGCTAAAGGAGGCTAATGTTGGGCTATAAAGGAACTACAGCACGGTCACATGACTTCACGTCACCACCGCTAAGCTAAAGGAGGCTAATGTTGGGCTATAAAGGAACTACAGCACGGTCACATGACTTCACGTCACCACCGCTAAGCTAAATGTGGCTAATGTTGGGCTATAAAGGAACTACAGCACGGTCACATGACTTCACGTCAACACCGCTAAGCTAAAGGAGGCTAATGTTGGGCTATAAAGGAACTACAGCACGGTCACATGTACTGATGTGTTTTATGTGGGAGAATTACAATCTTTTCAGCTGGTGTTAACCACTGACTCTATTTCAGGATAACAACCAAAAACGCATTCAGAAATGATTGACCTCCAGTCCAGGGGACAGGAAGTCACCGTACTGAGCGTTTTCTGGCAGTGGGACATAAGAAATGCAGCTTGTTTCAGGCAATTAGTAACGGACAGAGATGAGGTAATTAACGATAAATGCATTACAGTGCTTTACAGAGACTCTGGTCGTTGTGTAATCGCTCCTTAATCCTCTTATTTCTGATGCTATCAATCCATGATCCTACTTCGCCTTCTGACTGAGCAGCTGATAGATATCTGTGTATGATTGGGATTTGGGAGTTATGCAGCATGTATTGATTGCTGGAGCTTTTCTTCTATCCGACCACATGTAAAGTCTCGTACACACACACACACACACACACACACACACACACACAGTGGCGTTTAGGCGGCGTTCGTTTCCAGCGGAGCGTTGAAGATAGGACACCCACACACACACCCACACACACACACACACACACACACACACACACACACATGGGCGCGGGAAGGCAGGCGGTGCGGAGCTCCCCTGTCTGAATTATTATTTCACGTTATTGCTGCTCCCGCTGTGCATAATCTGTGTGATATGTCGCCAATAAATTCCATATTGTTGGTAAAATAATATGTTACATATTTGTAGTGTGTGTGCTCGCCAGCGGCGTCGCCTGGCCTGCCCGAATGTTTTTTCTGTAGCCCTGTGCTTTACGTGAACCTCATCAAGACACTAGAGAGGACGGCAGGAATGTAATTTCCCGTGTTCAGTGAATGCACCAGAGGCAAGACACCAGACCAACCAGAGCGTTGCATGGAAATAACTTTAACTTCAATATTTAAAAAAAATCTTCCCGGGGGAGCATCCGCCCGGACCCCCCTAGAGGAGGTGAGATCCGCCCCCCACTCGTAAGAAATAGCACTTCACCCCTGCCTATATGCCGTGAGCTGATAATCGAGCCTTCGTTGTAGCAGTCGCGGGTGTGCTGTGTGTTTGCGTGTGGGGAGTGCTGCAGTAGCGCCCGGTGCTGGCGCTCTTGTGCACGTGCTCTATAGTGCCCGTAACAGTGTTCACTGCACCTCAGCAGCCCCACTCACACACACACACACACACACACACACACACACACACACACACACACACACACACACACATTGAGGCGGGAATGAGGAAACTTCCAAACTGATTAGTGGTTTCTCTCTTATCTAAAGTTTTTCTCGGGCTTCTCTGAAAACTTCTCTCCAGTCGACTAAGATAAACCCGGGTTCTTCCTCTGCAGAGTCTGCAACAAACACACACACACACACACACACACACACACACACACACACACACACACACACACACACACACACACACACACACATATACAGAAACACACACACACACACACACTCTCAAAACATATAAACATTAACACTAATTAACTTGTATAACAACAATTACTTCGGACCAACAAAGCAAATGAAACCCCGTTTTGTTAAATGGTCTTAACAAATATATAATATACATTTTACACTTTTCTTTTTCACACATATTTTATATTTGAGTTTTAGTTTCTTAGCAAAGACCTCAGATCCAGACCCACTAATGGATCACAGATCAACACATCTACACACGCACATAAACAAGTCAATATAAACTGCTTTCTGTGCATTTTTTAAACAGATTCTACAGAACTTCATTATGGGTTTAGTCCATCCTCTCGATGCAAGGCAAGGCAAGTTTATTTATATAGCACCTTTCAACACAAGGCAATTTAAAGTGCTTTACAAACAATGAAAGACATTCAGAAAAAATGGCATTTAAAATCAGTCATTAAAAAGAAAAGATAATAAAATAAACATTAAAAGAAAAAATACATGGATAAAAGTTACAGTGCAGTAATAGTTCAATTAAAAGCAGCGACAAAAAGAAAAGTCTTCAGCCTGGATTTAAAAGTGTCTGGTACTTATTCTGACTTCCTCACAGACCATCCATCCACGGCGCCTTGCAGCTGGAGGCCGTATACGCTCTCTTTGTTTCTCAGTTGTATCCTCAGCAGTCGGAGCTTTCTCCAAAACAAAGGCTGGTTCTGAACGTTCAGCTTTGCCTCGGAGGTCTGGCGGAGATTGTTTTCTGCAGACAGGAGCCTCGGGAAGCCTTATTATTATCTCTGAATCAGCAGAACAGTGAGGGAGCGCTGCCAGATGTCCTTCAGAGTGTGCTGACTGGGCTCTGAGGATGGGAGTCTCTGAGATATCTGAACACATGAAATCAAACTGCTTCCATTCTGAGGTTTCACACGAGCAGTCCTCGCCGTGTCAGCGTTATTCATCCAATCAAACATCGCTCAGAATACATTCAATATCACAAAGTGGAGGGATCTGAGGAGGCAGTGGCAGGAGAGCAGAACATTGCTATTTCTCTGTTGAAGCATGGTGTCGAGGAGAGATGCGTTTAGCTTCTTTAACTGCAGAAACAACATGGGTTCACAGCAGAACGGAGCAGATGGTGAACAGGAACTAAGGTTTTCACTTTACTACGAACATGGTCTCCAGCCGTGTGCGTCACTCTTTAGTGTCCCCTGGTCTCCAGCTGTGTGCGTCACTCTTTAGTGTCCCCTGGTCTCCCAGCTGTGTGCGTCACTCTTTAGTGTCCCCTGGTCTCCAGCTGTGTGCGTCACTCTTTAGTGTCCCCTGGTCTCCAGCCGTGTGCGTCACTCTTTAGTGTCCCCTGGTCTCCAGCTGTGTGCGTCACTCTTTAGTGTCCCCTGGTCTCCCAGCTGTGTGCGTCACTCTTTAGTGTCCCCTGGTCTCCCAGCTGTGTGCGTCACTATTTAGTGTCCCCTGGTCTCCCAGCTGTGTGCGTCACTCTTTAGTGTCCCCTGGTCTCCCAGCTGTGTGCGTCACTCTTTAGTGTCCCCTGGTCTCCCAGCTGTGTGCGTCACTCTTTAGTGTCCCCTGGTCTCCAGCTGTGTGTGTCACTCTTTAGTGTCCCCTGGTCTCCCAGCTGTGTGCGTCACTCTTTAGTGTCCCCTGGTCTCCAGCTGTGTGTGTCACTCTTTAGTGTCCCCTGGTCTCCAGCTGTGTGCGTCACTCTTTAGTCTCCCCTGGTCTCCAGCTGTGTGCGTCACTCTTTAATGTCCCCTGGTCTCCTGCTGTGTGCGTCACTCTTTAGTTTCCCCTGGTCTCCAGCTGTGTGCGTCACTCTTTAGTGTCCCCTGGTCTCCCAGCTGTGTGCGTCACTCTTTCGTGTCCCCTGGTCTCCCAGCTGTGTGCGTCACTCTTTCGTGTCCCCTGGTCTCCAGCTGTGTGTGTCACTCTTTAGTCTCCCCTGGTCTCCAGCTGTGTGCGTCACTCTTTCGTGTCCCCTGGTCTCCCAGCTGTGTGCGTCACTCTTTCGTGTCCCCTGGTCTCCAGCTGTGTGCCTCACTCTTTAGTCTCCCCTGGTCTCCAGCTGTGTGCGTCACTCTTTAATGTCCCCTGGTCTCCTGCTGTGTGCGTCACTCTTTAGTCTCCCCTGGTCTCCAGCTGTGTGCGTCACTCTTTAGTGTCCCCTGGTCTCCCAGCTGTGTGCGTCACTCTTTCGTGTCCCCTGGTCTCCCAGCTGTGTGCGTCACTCTTTCGTGTCCCCTGCTCTCCAGCTGTGTGCGTCACTCTTTAGTGTCCCCTGGTCTCTCAGCTGTGTGCGTCACTCTTTAGTGTCCCCTGGTCTCCAGATGTGTGCGTCACTCTTTAGTGTCCCCTGGTCTCTCAGCTGTGTGCGTCACTCTTTAGTGTCCCCTGGTCTCCAGCTGTGTGCGTCACTCTTCAACCCTGTCTCCTAAAAATTACGTTCCCACAGAACTAAACTGCATTCTGAATTACGTTTAGCTAGAAACGTATTTTCTCCCACGTTACGTTAGTTATGAACGTATCTCAAATACGTTTATTTTCTACATATCTTCTAGAAACGTATTTTCTCCCACGTTACGTTAGTTATGAACGTATCTCAAATACGTTTATTTTCTACATATCTTCTAGAAACGTATTTTCTCCCACGTTACGTTAGTTATGAACGTATCTTAAATACGTTTATTTTCTACATATCTTCTAGAAACGTATTTTCTCCCACGTTACGTTAGTTATGAACGTATCTCAAATACGTTTATTTTCTACATATCTTCTAGAAACGTATTTTCTCCCACGTTACGTTAGTTATGAACGTATCTCAAATACGTTTATTTTCTACATATCTTCTAGAAACGTATTTTCTCCCACGTTACGTTAGTTATGAACGTATCTTAAATACGTTTATTTTCTACATATCTTCTAGAAACGTATTTTCTCCCACGTTACGTTAGTTATGAACGTATCTCAAATACGTTTATTTTCTACATATCTTCTAGAAACGTATTTTCTCCCACGTTACGTTAGTTATGAACGTATCTCAAATACGTTTATTTTCTACATATCTTCTAGAAACGTATTTTCTCCCACGTTACGTTAGTTATGAACGTATCTCAAATACGTTTATTTTCTACATATCTTCTAGAAACGTATTTTCTCCCACGTTACGTTAGTTATGAACGTATCTCAAATACGTTTATTTTCTACATATCTTCTAGAAACGTATTTTCTCCCACGTTACGTTAGTTATGAACGTATCTTAAATACGTTTATTTTCTACATATCTTCTAGAAACGTATTTTCTCCCACGTTACGTTAGTTATGAACGTATCTTAAATACGTTTATTTTCTACATATCTTCTAGAAACGTATTTTCTCCCACGTTACGTTAGTTATGAACGTATCTTAAATACGTTTATTTTCTACATATCTTTGCCATTTATTGTCTTGCTTATAATAATGATAATAGTCATTTATAAATATCATTTTAGAGCACACCTTTGAAATCGAGAATCGGGCTCGATATATGGTTAAATTAAAATCAGTAGGCGAGGCTGTAATCTCGCCAGCTGTTACTCTCATGAGCGAGGCAGAACATAATAGTTTTAACATGACAAAAAGCTGCTGTGTCGTTTATTGCACCTCAAACATTAAAACAAATCCAGAGTTACGTGTTTCTGAACTTCCTCTAAGAAGAAAGGACGGTAACAGAAGAGGCTTGTTTGAGACACATTGCGGCTCGCCTCGAAAGTAGACGAGAGTAGCCGATCGCAGCCGGGGGAGGTGTCAAAAAGTAGTGATGGCGAGATGAAGCCTTATGAAGCCTTGAAGCTTTCCAGCCACTTGGTTCGCAAAAGGCTTCATCTCATGAGGCGTCATCTGAACACAAACCCCCTGCTGGTCAAAGTGTGTACAACAGGCAGGCTGGACATCTCAACAGTGTGCTCTCTCCCATACCGAGTTCCCAATGAGGAAAGCCTTAGTAACTCTAAACAACGAACATTACATCATATCTTCATGTTAACAATATTGTTTTCATTCCAGTGTAATGATTGTGATGGAAAAGCCTCAGGAGGCTGGCACACTTTGCAAAGAGGGATTTGTATCCTTGATAATATTCATAAACGTAACCACGTTGTAGCCGGAGAAAGGCTAAACCATATCCAAGACTATATAACTACATGATCTCATGTAGCTGTAGCTTCTATAAACAACAACAAAGACGTATTGACCAGTCGTTGAACCGGGACCCTGCGGTCAGGAGTCAGCTGCTTCCAGCTGAGCCGCAGCTCACACGCTGAGGCTCCCTGAAAACACTGCAGCATATTTATTCATTTATTTATTCATGTTTTTATTCCTACATGTATTTATGCTTGTATCTTTTTATACTTATGACATGTTCCGACCTCTATGAGTGAGGGTCTGAGCTCTCTTGATTCCATCGTGTCACCGGCCCGGGTACAGGAGGGGTAATATGGTTCTTATTATACATCCAGGTATTATGAGCGTTGTGGTTCAACGGTTCAACCGATCTGAATCGCTTCCTGAAGCAGTCACGTGTCGACAGGCAGCGAGGCTTCGTTTGTCATCGATGACGTCACTGGCCCAAAACCATACAAGCCTCGATACATGCTTCACAAAAAGCTTCAGGGATCACCCAACACACGCTCCGAAGCCTCGGCGCAATACGTAACATCACTATCAAAAAGCTCGTCTGAAGTCGGACAGCTCGGACTCGGAGTCGGCTTGACTGGCTGGGTTTGCAATGGCGGAAACTCCATTGTATCCACTGTAGACAAAGGTGATCTCCATTGCTTTATATAGGTTTGTTAATTCAGTCATGATGATGAACCACGACTGGGTTCCATCATTAGAAATGCTCCTCCCTCTTAATGTTTGCAAACTGATAGGTGGACAGGCTACAAATGATCAGTCCTTCAGATCTGCACACATGAAGCTTCATGAGCTGAACTGAACAGACCTGCTGCTGTGTTCATTCTTTAGCTGCCACTTTAAGCTTTATGATTTTAAATGATGTATTCAATAAATAAGGTTAAACCAAATCATTACATTACAATATATTTTATTTTAATGATTTGGTTTAACTTAAAGAGAAGCTTTATTGTTATTGCACATATTACAGGTACTGAGACAACGAAATGCAGTTTAGCTTCTAACCAGGTGCAACAAGCAGTGAAGTGGAAAGTAATGTTCACAATCTACAGAATAACATATAGAATGAATTGAATGATGAATAAACAGTGGGGTATGAATACACTAGATATCAGCCTGAGAGCAGTATGAACAGTGTGTATTAATACACTAGATATCAGCCTGTGAGCAGTATGAACAGTGTGTATTAACACACTAGATATCAGCCTGAGAGCAGTATGAACAGTGTGTATTAATACACTAGATATCAGCCTGTGAGCAGTATGAACAGTGTGTATGAATACACTAGATATCAGCCTGAGAGCAGTATGAACAGTGTGTATTAACACACTAGATATCAGCCTGAGAGCAGTATGAACAGTGTGTATGAATACACTAGATATCAGCCTGAGAGCAGTATGAACAGTGTGTATTAATACACTAGATATCAGCCTGAGAGCAGTATGAACAGTGTGTATGAATACACTAGATATCAGCCTGAGAGCAGTATGAACAGTGTGTATTAATACACTAGATATCAGCCTGAGAGCAGTATGAACAGTGTGTATTAATACACTAGATATCAGCCTGAGAGCAGTATGAACAGTGTGTATTAATACACTAGATATCAGCCTGTGAGCAGTATGAACAGTGTGTATGAATACACTAGATATCAGCCTGTGAGCAGTATGAACAGTGTGTATGAATACACTAGATATCAGCCTGTGAGCAGTATGAACAGTGTGTATTAATACACTAGATATCAGCCTGTGAGCAGTATGAACAGTGTGTATTAATACACTAGATATCAGCCTGTGAGCAGTATGAACAGTGTGTATGAATACACTAGATATCAGCCTGAGAGCAGTATGAACAGTGTGTATTAATACACTAGATATCAGCCTGAGAGCAGTATGAACAGTGTGTATTAATACACTAGATATCAGCCTGTAGAGCAGTATGAACAGTGTGTATTAATACACTAGATATCAGCCTGAGAGCAGTATGAACAGTGTGTATGAATACACTAGATATCAGCCTGAGAGCAGTATGAACAGTGTGTATTAATACACTAGATATCAGCCTGAGAGCAGTATGAACAGTGTGTATTAATACACTAGATATCAGCCTGAGAGCAGTATGAACAGTGTGTATTAATACACTAGATATCAGCCTGTGAGCAGTATGAACAGTGTGTATTAATACACTAGATATCAGCCTGTGAGCAGTATGAACAGTGTGTATGAATACACTAGATATCAGCCTGAGAGCAGTATGAACAGTGTGTATTAATACACTAGATATCAGCCTGAGAGCAGTATGAACAGTGTGTATTAATACACTAGATATCAGCCTGAGAGCAGTATGAACAGTGTGTATTAATACACTAGATATCAGCCTGAGAGCAGTATGAACAGTGTGTATGAATACACTAGATATCAGCCTGAGAGCAGTATGAACAGTGTGTATTAATACACTAGATATCAGCCTGAGAGCAGTATGAACAGTGTGTATTAATACACTAGATATCAGCCTGAGAGCAGTATGAACAGTGTGTATTAATACACTAGATATCAGCCTGAGAGCAGTATGAACAGTGTGTATTAATACACTAGATATCAGCCTGTGAGCAGTATGAACAGTGTGTATGAATACACTAGATATCAGCCTGAGAGCAGTATGAACAGTGTGTATTAATACACTAGATATCAGCTTGTGAGCAATATGAACAGTGTGTATGAATACACTAGATATCAGCCTGAGAGCAGTATGAACAGTGTGTATTAATACACTAGATATCAGCCTGAGAGCAGTATGAACAGTGTGTATTAATACACTAGATATCAGCCTGAGAGCAGTATGAACAGTGTGTATTAATACACTAGATATCAGCCTGAGAGCAGTATGAACAGTGTGTATTAATACACTAGATATCACCCTGTGAGCAGTATGAACAGTGTGTATGAATACACTAGATATCAGCCTGTGAGCAGTATGAACAGTGTGTATTAATACACTAGATATCAGCCTGTGAGCAGTATGAACAGTGTGTATTATTACACTAGATATCAGCCTGAGAGCAGTATGAACAGTGTGTATTAATACACTAGATATCAGCCTGAGAGCAGTATGAACAGTGTGTATTAATACACTAGATATCAGCCTGAGAGCAGTATGAACAGTGTGTATGAATACACTAGATATCAGCCTGTGAGCAGTATGAACAGTGTGTATTACAGTGTGTATTAATACACTAGATATCAGCCTGAGAGCAGTATGAACAGTGTGTATTAATACACTAGATATCAGCCTGAGAGCAGTATGAACAGTGTGTATGAATACACTAGATATCAGCCTGAGAGCAGAATGAACAGTGTGTATTAATACACTAGATATCAGCCTGAGAGCAGTATGAACAGTGTGTATTAATACACTAGATATCAGCCTGAGAGCAGTATGAACAGTGTGTATTAATACACTAGATATCAGCCTGAGAGCAGTATGAACAGTGTGTATGAATACACTAGATATCAGCCTGAGAGCAGTATGAACAGTGTGTATTAATACACTAGATATCAGCCTGAGAGCAGTATGAACAGTGTGTATTAATACACTAGATATCAGCCTGAGAGCAGTATGAACAGTGTGTATGAATACACTAGATATCAGCCTGTGAGCAGTATGAACAGTGTGTATGAATACACTAGATATCAGCCTGAGAGCAGTATGAACAGTGTGTATGAATACACTAGATATCAGCCTGTGAGCAGTATGAACAGTGTGTATTAATACACTAGATATCAGCCTGAGAGCAGTATGAACAGTGTGTATGAATATGCTAAGATATATAAAGTATGAAAACGGTAATCAGTATAGTATAAAATATATAGATATTAATTTCATGATGATAAACATTGTGGAACAATGATGAAAAATGGGAATGGATGTGGCGACGTAAAACTGACACAAAACAACAACAAACTTTTGCCAGCCAATGGGAGAGCTTCATCAGCAGCACGTGGTAAAACCCACCAATGAGCGCTCAGCTCGAGATACCAGCGAGCCGTTTCCCATCAAGCATTTAGCTTCCGCAGCTCGTGGAGAGCAACTGCGCCAACTCGCCTCGCCTCGCTCTCAAGGCTGCGGGCGTCTTTGTCCCGCGAGATTTCAAAGTCTCATGTGGGCGGGCCTCCAGAGCAAGTCGGACAAAATGACTAACCATCATGCAACGCACGAGCAAGACGTTGATCGCAACTGCGCAGGTCTGCGCAGGTCTTGCTTGTCTCAAACAAGCCTGTTCTCTATGGCACGTCTCTACTGGGAATTGTAGTTTTAAAAGACGTGTTTCCCAAATGTAGAAGTTGACAGTATTAAACTGTGTACAGCCCTGGAGGTTTAGGCGATAGGAAACACATTGGTGTGTACACATTTAAAACATGTAATTACTAAATGGGTGAAAATCGCTTGTATCCATAATGGGCAGCACTAATACCCACACGACAGCTCATTGCTACTTTGTTATTCTACTCCACTACAATTCAGAGGTTGACCTGGTATTTTTACTTCACTACATTTAGTTTAGTTACTTTGCAGATTCTGATTAATGATGTGAAATATAAACAACCCTTAAATCAGACTTTAGTTACACCTGAGTAAAATGCAGGGAAGGTGATTGTGAAGTGCCAACAATCAGGAGAGATGTTTGATAGTTGGTGCTTGAGAAGACTAAACATTTATCTGCAGATCTTTATAAAGTATATTCATTACTCGTTATTCTCTACTAATAGTTAATTAAAAACTGTATAATGGCTATTTTGCACATCCCTTTCAAGATTTCAAGGTTTTCTAAGGTTTATTGATCTTATACACAACTTGGGTCGCAGGTTCCTCAACAGTGCATTACAAGACATCTATCAATGTGTGTGTACCTCCACCATCAAACTGTCATATTCTGCACATTTCTTATTCTATCTACATACATAAGAGTATAATTCATGTGTATAATATCAGTTAAAATAAGTGCTTCAACATAGTTAACATTGCAGGAAAGCAATATATTAGACGTTAAGTACTTTGTCAGGCTTAATATTCATCTGTAGATAGATACCCCCAGAGCTTTTTTCTTGTTTAAAAGAAGACCTTAACCTAAAGTATTCTTTAATGTGTTAATAAAGGTTAATTCGTTTTTCTGTTTTGCACATCCTCCTATGTGTACTGTTTTATTGTAGAGATCACTTAGTATCTTCTTGACTTTTTATATTCTATATTTCTATCATTGACCTTCTACTTTCCCCCTATGAAAGTATGTACTCTTAATATTGTTTTAATCAAATAACATTATTCAACACAAATAATTCAATAACGTGCTTTAACCACTAGGCGGTGCACACAAGGTACACACAGCATACTAATAATAACTTTGTATTATTAGTGTAGGACACTTATGTATGTATAACATCTGAAGATGTGTAGTTTTATTCATGTTTTTACATAATTTTACAGGATATTGCTATACTATTTCTCTTGCTTTACTTCTACACATTAATATCTGATTTGTAAAACATCACAGACAGAAAGGTATATCCGTCATTTAATGGTAAGCTATTGAAATTGTGATTCCATAGATGTGTCTCCCATCACCCAAATCCCCTGACTATTCTCTCAACTCAGTATTTACATTCTGATATTCAAAGAAAATCAGTAATATCTTCTATCTATCTTCTATTTTCTATCAGCTGTGCACCGTTATGGTGTAAATATAACCTATATACCAATTGGATCAAATATAAAAGTCAGCCGAATTACTGTTGATACTGCAAGGAGACGTATTTTGTGAAAAGAAATTGAAGATGTTGTTTAATTGTTGATATATTTATGATCCACGTCAAGTATTCAGTTTTGGCAGCAGTTCTCCTGTTTGTCCAGAAGTCTTCTCATCAGGGCTATAAATAAAGAACTACGGCAGATGTGTAATATTTAATGCAGCTGAACCGTGTATTACAATGCCGTTATGTGATGACTTCCAAAGAGAAAAGCAAGCACACTCGGAATTAGGTATTATTCTATTTTTCGTTGTCGGATATCATATCTTATTAACACCATATCCCAGCGTGCATTGCGGCTAAAACATCCAATCAACGAGCTTCAAGCTGAGGATCTTGGGTAATCAGTTTAGTGGGTTTGTGGTGTGTATCGCTCGAAATGTCCCGTCTGTTTCCGGTGACTTTATTTACGGCTAAAAAGCCCAAGATTATAGAATTAAATGAATAAATAAAAGCAAGGATAATTGTGTGTTATTTAGAAAAGAATAATAAATTAGAAGGAAGAGATTTAAAAAAATACAGATTTCAGTATTTTGAGGCTCTGAGCTATTTCTTTTCCTCACAGACGGAAAAAAAGTCCGACATTATACGATTTAAAATAAAAACAAATAAATAAACAAGATAAACACTGGCATGTAATTTACGTTAGAATAAATAGAATGGTTTGAATATAGATGATAGTAAATCTACTTCACTTTACAGCCCCGCCCACTTTTGGGGAAGCCAGCGCTGTCATTTGAACGGCGATCAAGCCTGAAGTCACAGAGCTCTCCTGATACTGTCCTTTCTTCTTAGAGGAAGTTCAGAAACACGTAACTCTGGATTTGTTTTAATGTTTGAGGTGCAATAAACGACACCGCAGCTTTTTGGCTGATACAACTATTATGTTCCGCCTCGCTCATGAGAGGAACAGCTGGAGACATTACAGCCTCGCCTACTGATTTAATTTAAACCATATTTCGAGCCCGATTCTCGATTTCAAAGGTGTGCTCTAAAATGATATTTATAAAATGACTATTATCATTATTATAAGCAAGACAATAAATGGCAAAGATATGTAGAAAATAAAATGTATTTAAGATACGTTCATAAGAAACGTAACGTGGGAGAAAATATGCTTTCGAAGATATGTAGAAAATAAAGCTATTTGAGATACGTTCATAACAAACGTGACGGTGGGAGAAAATACGTTTCTAGCTAAACGTAATTGAGAATGCAGTTTAGTTCTGTGGGAACGTAATTTTTAGGAGACAGGGTTGCACTCTTAGTGTCCTCTGGTCTCCTAGCTGTGTGCGTCACTCTTTAGTGTCCTCTGGTCTCCCTAGCTGTGTGCGTCACTCTTTAGTGTCCCCTGTTCTCGTTGTGTTTTGAGCTTCTTGCAGCGTCTGGTTTCTGCAGCTTTTAGTAAACGCTGCATGTCTCCTCAAGTTGCTGAATGTTCTCTAAACGCTGCACGCGTTGTCAAGTTGCTGAAGATGTTTCTTCATGTGGAACCTTTGGGTTTTTATGTCCGGTTCCATTCTGAAGCTGTTCCTCCTGTCGTTCTCCGTACCAAACAGATGTGTTTCTACTTTCGCTGAGCGATCACTTTCTCAGAGTCTCTTCAAAAGGAGCTTTGCCGGCTGCAGGATTAAAGCCGAAGGAACGTCGATACTTCAAGGTGGAGTTTTCCTGACTTCATGTCTTTAAATTCTAAGAGGCTCAACTCAATATCGAGTCCACATCAAGGACTCTGAGGGAGACACTGGAAGACAAGACTCCAAAAAACCAAATCCATTGGAAGGGAGTTCAATATGTTGTTGTTTAGTGATAGCACAAAGTGCTTTTATAATTAAGGCGTACAGTGGCTTCTTAGATGGAAATACACACTTACAGTAAACTAAATATAAAGCAGGATATTATATATATTCAGTGTGTGAGGAATGGAATATTAAATATCAGATTGAACATAAATATAAAGTTAGTTTTGTTTTCATTATACTGAATGGAAAAGGGGTTGAACATAGCTGTGTGCGTCACTCCTTAGTGTCCCCTGGTCTCCCAGCTGTGTCCGTCACTCCTTAGTGTCCCCTGGTCTCCCAGCTGTGTCCGTCACTCCTTAGTGTCCCCTGGTCTCCAGCCGTTGTACTCTATTTGTCTCTACTTGTGTTCTGCAGGTTATTGTGGCAGAGTTTAGATGAATAGTGAGGTGTGTAAAACGTTTCTCCCAGTTTTCTGTCAATCCACTTATCTCGACAGCTCGTATGAAATATAAGGATTAGGATAAGGAATTTTCCAACTTTCTTTCTATTTATTGGAACATATCATTTAAAACAAATACAGATGTTTAACAGGAAATGTCCAACAATACCCAAGAGCCCATTCAACCTGTCCTCGATATTTTTGAAAAGTCACAATTCTGAGGTGGAAGGATCCTGAATAAACCAGCAGGTCCAAAGCTCACGTCTTGTCTCTTTAGGTTTACTTTGTGCCTTTACAAAGTTCAAGTTATGACATTGGCTTCATCCTAGCATTGCTCCGTGACCTCTGACCCCCACTTTACCACTTTTCCCTTTTAAATATTTTTGTTTTCTCACCCTTGGTATATCACCAGGTTTCCCAAATATTACGACTATTATATCTGTTGCATTGTTGGAGGAGCTCAGGTCAGAAGAATGTCGCTGTTCAATAAAACCTTTGAATCTTGAATCTTGAAAAGCGCTATTAATATAATTTATTATTAAAATGACGTGCAGCAGAACTACCACTTATAGTCAAATGCTATTAGGAATGATTAAGTATTCCCTGTCAGTGTGCTGATGGCCTCGTGACTCTTATTCTTTGGTAAAAACAGAAAAACCACAATCTATCACTGAATTCAGTTAAAAAAAATGTTTTAAATGTCGTTAAACTGGAGAAACACCCTTTTCCTGAATCTGGGACTGAAGCTCACAGATTATTAATATTATTGAATATTTCTCACCAGACATGTATTATTTCCAGTGTGCTGTGTGCTTCCTTATATGTTTGGTCAAAATAAGACAAATCATAAATAAATAATAAATAAAAACATGTTTTTGCTAAATCCGGGAAAACTTGGAAACAGTATCGTGCTGCTTCGTGTTATAAATATAATATATATTAACCTCATCAGTAACCTCATTCATCAGTTCATGTTCCACAGACAACGCAGTCATAACAGCTGATATTACTCTATCCATCACCCTGACACACACAACACACACACACACACACACACACACACACACACACACACACACACACACACACACACACACACGGTCTGAGCTTCATCCATAATGCAGTTGTTTTTCAGTGTTAAATGGGGGGTTGTTCCCGTCAGTGAGACGAAGTTAACGCTTCACTTTCTCCTGAAATAATTCAAATAAATCACAACGAGGACATGTTTATGTAGTTTAGGAATCCTGCGTTAATAATAAAGGTCTGCACGTTTGAAATATAAAAAGAACCACCAACACTTTACTTTTCAATTATTCAGATATCTCAGTTCTTATTGGGTGTTTATTATAAACATATATACACCTTTACGTAAAGTAAAAATGTGCAGTAACAGATTAAATAGATTCAAATATTTATGTAAACAGACAATAGTCAACGTGATGAAAAGGGATTCATATAAACATAAGGACTTGATGTTTTTATCTGTTTCTCTCTTTTATAATGTACCTTGTGTTGCAGAAAACATGCCCTGTTTTCACTGTGGAAATACAGAGCTTTAAAAATCTGTCTTTTTAACTTAATTCTCACAGATTTGGCATCAGGAAACAGTCTCTTTATATGCAGTCTGCCTTTACAGCCTCCTTTATTTACCCAGCGAGTCCAAGGAGAGCCGTTTCCTCTCTTTGCATGAGCAACATGTGTTCACAGGCGAATATAAAAGCGTAAATCCAACATTTACACAACCATTAAAACTAAGATAACTGCCAATAAAATGCAGAAATGGAACTTGGAGAGGAAATACAATCTGAGATAAAGACAAACAGCATTTGTCCTCTCAGCAGACGTCCAGAAACACCCTCTGCTTCAAAACTGAGGAGTAGCATTGGAAGCTAAGACGGTAGCATTGAAAACAGAGGAGGTAGCATTGGAAGCTAAGACGGTAGCATTGAAAACAGAGGAGGTAGCATTGGAAGCTAAGACGGTAGCATTGAAAACAGAGGAGGTAGCATTGGAAGCTAAGACGTTAGCATTGAAAACAGAGGAGGTAGCATTGGAAGCTAAGACGGTAGCATTGAAAACAGAGGAGGTAGCATTGGAAGCTAAGACGGTAGCATTGAAAACAGAGGAGGTAGCATTGGAAGCTAAGACGGTAGCATTGAAAACAGAGGAGGTAGCATTGGAAGCTAAGACGGTAGCATTGAAAACAGAGGAGGTAGCATTGGAAGCTAAGATGGTAGCATTGAAAACAGAGGATCAATCAATCAATGTTTATTTATATAGCCCAATATCACAAATGTTAAATTTGTCTCAGTGGTCTTCACAGTGTGTACAGAATATCAGTATGACAATACGACACCCTCTGTCCTTAGACCCTCACATCGTACAAGGAAAAACTTCCAAAGAAAACCCAGTTTAAAGGGAAAAATGGGAGAAACCTCAGGGAGAGCAACAGAGGAGGGATCCCTCTCCCAGGACGGACAGACGTGCAATAGATGCCGTGTGTAAATTGAAAAGATAATACATTTGCAACATAGGTAGTCCAAGTGTTTGGAAATGCATGTGTGTATAATAGGAAGATGAATCCACGAGGATATCCATCCAGGACCTATGATCCAGGACCACAGCCACGACTCAAGATCCAGCGCTCGCGATCCAGGACACAGGACCGCAGGATCATCCATGACTCCGGATCCCGGCGTATATAGACACCAAAAAGAAGACATTTGGGGAAGCTGGGTTAATCGGAACATGAGTGTACACGGGTATAGACAGAGAGAAGGAAGAAGTAAGATGTCCCCCGACAAACTAAGCCTATATCAGCAAAACTAGGGGCTGAATCTAATCAGCCCTAACTATAAGCTCTATCAAAAAGGAAGGTCTTAAGCGCACTCTTAAAAACGGATAGGGTGCCTGCCGCCCGAACACAAACTGGAAGCTGATTCCACAAATGTGGAGCTTGATAAGAAAAGGCTCTGGCTCCCATTGTACTTTTAGAGATTCTAGGAACAACCAACAACCCTGCATTCTTGGAACGCAATGCCCTAGTAGGACAGTAGGGTATAATGAGTTCTTTAAGGTAAGATGGCGCCTGCCCATTAAGGGCTTTGTAGGCGAGAAGAAGAATTTTAAATTCTATCCTGTGTTCTATAGGGAGCCAGTGTAAGGCAGCCAGAACAGGAGTAATGTGGTCCCTTTTCCTAACTCTGGTTAGTACACGAGCCGCAGCATTTTGAATCAGCTGAAGCGACTTGATTGACTTCTTGGTACTCCCTGATAATAAAGAGTTACAATAATCCAGCCTAGAAGTAACAAATGCATGGACTAGTTTCTCTGCATCGTTTTAAGGCAAGATATGCCTGATTTTTGCAATGTTACGTAGATGGAAGTAGGCGGTCCTTGAAATTGATTTTATGTGGGCGTTAAAGGGTAAATCCTGATCAAATATAACACCAAGATTCCTTACAGTCTCACTGGAGGCCAAATTAATGCCATCCATAGTTAGTATGTCTTTAGATAATTTATAATAGAGGAGGTAGCATTGGAAGCTAAGACGGTAGCATTGAAAACAGAGGAGGTATCATTGGAAGCTAAGACGGTAGCATTGAAAACAGAGGAGGTAGCATTGAAGACAGAGGAGGTAGCATTGGAAGCTAAGACGGTAGCATTGAAAACAGAGGAGGTTGCATTGGAAGCTAAGACGGTAGCATTGAAAACAGAGGAGGTAGCATTGGAAGCTAAGACGGTAGCATTGAAACAGAGGAGGTAGCATTGGAAGCTAAGACGGTAGCATTGAAACAGAGGAGGTAGCATTGGAAGCTAAGACGGTAGCATTGAAAACAGAGGAGGTAGCATTGGAAGCTAAGACGGTAGCATTGAAAACAGAGGAGGTAGCATTGGAAGCTAAGACGGTAGCATTGAAAACAGAGGAGGTAGCATTGGAAACTAAGACGGTAGCATTGAAAACAGAGGAGGTTGCATAGAAAGCTAAGATGGTAGCATTGAAAACAGAGGAGGTAGCATTGGAAGCTAAGACGGTAGCATTGAAACAGAGGAGGTAGCATTGGAAGCTAAGACGGTAGCATTGAAAACAGAGGAGGTAGCATTGGAAGCTAAGACAGCTAGTATTGAAAACGTGGGGGTAGCGCTGAAAGCTAAAGCGGTAGCACTGATCTGCCCGGGGACAAAACCCTGAAATCATAACCAGCTTAAGGAAGGAACACACTCTCCTGATTCTCAGACAGGAGGGTGTGACTTTAAAGGTGTCCTATCATGCACAATGCACTTTCTGATGTCTTCTCTACATCACCGTGTGTCCCCGGTGTGTCCCCGGTGTGTCAGGAGACTCTCAAAGTGATGTCCTCTCTACATCACCATGTGTCCCCGGTGTGTCAGGAGACTCTCAAAGTGATGTCCTCTCTACATCACCGTGTGTCCCCGGTGTGTCAGGAGACTCTCAAAGTGATGTCCTCTCTACATCACCGTGTGTCCCCGGTGTGTCAGGAGACTCTCAAAGTGATGTCCTCTCTACATCACCGTGTGTCCCCGGTGTGTCAGGAGACTCTCAAAGTGATGTCCTCTCTACATCACCATGTGTCCCCGGTGTGTCAGGAGACTCTCAAAGTGATGTCCTCTCTACATCACCATGTGTCCCCGGTGTGTCAGGAGACTCTCAAAGTGATGTCCTCTCTACATCACCGTGTGTCCCCGGTGTCTCAGGAGACTCTCAAAGTGATGTCCTCTCTACATCACCGTGTGTCCCCGGTGTGTCAGGAGACTCTCAAAGTGATGTCCTCTCTACATCACCGTGTGTCCCCGGTGTGTCAGGAGACTCTCAAAGTGATGTCCTCTCTACATCACCGTGTGTCCCCGGTGTGTCAAGAGACTCTCAAAGTGATGTCCTCTCTACATCACCGTGTGTCCCCGGTGTGTCAGGAGACTCTCAAAGTGATGTCCTCTCTACATCACCGTGTGTCCCCGGTGTGTCAGGAGACTCTCAAAGTGATGTCCTCTCTACATCACCGTGTGTCCCCGGTGTGTCAGGAGACTCTCAAAGTGATGTCCTCTCTACATCACCGTGTGTCCCCGGTGTGTCAGGAGACTCTCAAAGTGATGTCCTCTCTACATCACCGTGTGTCCCCGGTGTGTCAGGAGACTCTCAAAGTGATGTCCTCTCTACATCACCGTGTGTCCCCGGTGTGTCAGGAGACTCTCAAAGTGATGTCCTCTCTACATCACCGTGTGTCCCCGGTGTGTCAGGAGACTCTCAAAGTGATGTCCTCTCTACATCACCGTGTGTCCCCGGTGTGTCAGGAGACTCTCAAAGTGATGTCCTCTCTACATCACCGTGTGTCCCCGGTCTGTCAGGAGACTCTCAAAGTGATGTCCTCTCTACATCACCGTGTGTCCCCGGTGTGTCAGGAGACTCTCAAAGTGATGTCCTCTCTACATCACCGTGTGTCCCCGGTGTGTCAGGAGACTCTCAAAGTGATGTCCTCTCTACATCACCGTGTGTCCCCGGTGTGTCAGGAGACTCTCAAAGTGATGTCCTCTCTACATCACCGTGTGTCCCCGGTGTGTCAGGAGACTCTCAAAGTGATGTCCTCTCTACATCACCGTGTGTCCCCGGTGTGTCAGGAGACTCTCAAAGTGATGTCCTCTCTACATCACCGTGTGTCCCCGGTGTGTCAGGAGACTCTCAAAGTGATGTCCTCTCTACATCACCGTGTGTCCCCGGTGTGTCAGGAGACTCTCAAAGTGATGTCCTCTCTACATCACCGTGTGTCCCCGGTGTGTCAGGAGACTCTCAAAGTGATGTCCTCTCTACATCACCATGTGTCCCCGATGTGTCCCTGTGGAACAACGGAGCTGATCCAGATTTGCTGCGTCATGACCTCATTACTAAAATGTGGGCGGGCTTTAAACCCACGGGCCAATCAGAAACGTTGCTGTCAGAAACATTGAGACGTGTTCTGGAAGTGATACGGTCTGTGTTTACATTAGCATGCTAACACTCAGAGCTAACCTGTGCTGGAGAGAGAGTGTGTGAAGAAGCAGGAAATCAAAAGGAAGTCACCTCGTGGTAAACCTGAGAGAGAGTTTGAGCTCCATCCTGTTTCAGAGAGGATCCTTGATGTGGTTTGGAACAGGATCCTTGATGTGGTTTGGAACATGAAGATCTGTTTGGTATTTTGAGCAAAACACTTCAGAGACATGTTTTATAGATCTGAGACCTATAATGCCTAACATAAAAAGAGACCTTTAAAACATTGAGGTGATGGTGTTTCAGCCCAGTATTGAGGTGTAGAACCTGTACATACATATATACATGATTTAACGTCAGGATTTGGGGAATTTAAAGTTATTTTAATTATTTAAAAACATATCAATAGCAGTTTCTCAATTATAACATCAACATACTTTAAGGCTTACTATTTTATAATTGACATATTAGTAATAATCCCTTCCTTCAAACCCGAGAACCAGGATCTATTTCCATACATGTGAAGCTTTTCTGCTGAAGCGGCTGATGTGAGGGATGGGGTTTAGTCACTGTGTGTGGTCATGATTAATCATTAACGACGCTCCATCAAAGAGACAGATTATTAACAACCGCCGAATGGAAACAGCTTCTCTGCGCTGCATCTTTATAAACACCAGATGTATATTCATATTCTGTGCGTGCAATAATCGCTTTGTTGACCCGCTTCAAAACTACACAAACTCCTGCCCGGCACCTGTGTCTGATATCTGGTCAGAATGTGTGTCTCCTGATATCAGACATGAGCACTTCAGAAGATGAAACTTATTGTTTTTCACAGTTGTTGGATAATCACCAACTAACATCATAAAACAGAACATCTTTGAGCATTTTCGGCTTATTTGGAACACAACATATCCTGATTCTGGTCAAATATAGTTCAACATTAGTTCTCCCTGATAATTACACGATCTGATTTATCTAAATATCTCTTCTGATTTCAGGGAATCTTACCAAGCAAATGTTCCTTTGTTCTGTTGGCAGATTGTTGTACTTGTTTCAAAATGAAAACACCTTGTTAGCTTCCTCTCAGCCATAACATGCAACAGACACTTTCAATGCAGGAGCTGAGGGGAGTTTAAAGTCCATCAGGTGGAGACGGGGAAATTATAAATGAACAGTCTACATTTCCTTCAGAAAGTGACCACGCTACAAACTTTCAGGGTTTCCCGCCCAGGCATATTAACGGCCGCCAAAGTATATTTCGCGACCTGTTTCGTTTTTTGGGGATTTTTTATTCGTCCGCGATCACGACACCATCTGCGATCGATTAACTTGTGAACAATGATCCCTCGCTCTACGCCTCCTAGACCCAGTCCCGGACTGGCCATCGGGAGGACCGGGGGGTTTCCCGATGGCCAGGCCTGTTAAGTGGCCTGCCCCACACAGGGGGACTGGCTGTCTACATGATGTGGTCTGCCTCACAGAGGGGGACTGGCTGTCTACATGATGTGGTCTGCCTCACACAGGGGGACTGGCTGTCTACATGATGTGGCCTGCCTCACAGGGGGGACTGGCTGTCTACATGATGTGGTCTGCCTCACACAGGGGGACTGGCTGTCTACATGATGTGGTCTGCCTCACACAGGGGGACTGGCTGTCTACATGATGTGGTCTGCCTCACACAGGGGGACTGGCTGTCTACATGATGTGGTCTGCCTCACACAGGGGGACTGGCTGTCTACATAATGTGGTCTGCCTCACACAGGGGGACTGGCTGTCTACATGATGTGGCCTGCCTCACAGGGGGACTGGCTGTCTACATGATGTGGTCTGCCTCACACAGGGGGACTGGCTGTCTACATGATGTGGTCTGCCTCACAGAGGGGGACTGGCTGTCTACATGATGTGGTCTGCCTCACACAGGGGGACTGGCTGTCTACATGATGTGGCCTGCCTCACAGGGGGGACTGGCTGTCTACATGATGTGGTCTGCCTCACACAGGGGGACTGGCTGTCTACATGATGTGGTCTGCCTCACACAGGGGGACTGGCTGTCTACATGATGTGGTCTGCCTCACACAGGGGGACTGGCTGTCTACATGATGTGGTCTGCCTCACACAGGGGGACTGGCTGTCTACATAATGTGGTCTGCCTCACACAGGGGGACTGGCTGTCTACATGATGTGGCCTGCCTCACAGGGGGACTGGCTGTCTACATGATGTGGTCTGCCTCACACAGGGGGACTGGCTGTCTACATGATGTGGTCTGCCTCACACAGGGGGACTGGCTGTCTACATGATGTGGTCTGCCTCACACAGGGGGACTGGCTGTCTCCATGGTGTGGCCTGCCTCACACAGGGGGACTGGCTGTCCACATGATGTGGCCTGCCTCACACAGGGGGACTGGCTGTCTACATAATGTGGTCTGCCTCACACAGGGGGACTGGCTGTCTACATGATGTGGTCTGCCTCACACAGGGGGACTGGCTGTCTCCATGGTGTGGCCTGCCTCACACAGGGGGACTGGCTGTCCACATGATGTGGCCTGCCTCACACAGGGGGACTGGCTGTCTCCATGGTGTGGCCTGCCTCACACAGGGGGACTGGCTGTCTACATGATGTGGCCTGCCTCACAGGGGGACTGGCTGTCTCCATGGTGTGGCCTGCCTCACACAGGGGGACTGGCTGTCCACATGATGTGGTCTGCCTCACACAGGGGGACTGGCTGTCCACATGATGTGGTCTGCCTCACACACGGTGACTGGCTGTCTACATGATGTGGCCTGCCTCACACACGGTGACTGGCTGTCTACATGATGTGGTCTGCCTCACACAGGGGGACTGGCTGTCCACATGATGTGGTCTGCCTCACACAGGGGGACTGGCTGTCTACATGATGTGGCCTGCCTCACACACGGTGACTGGCTGTCTACATGATGTGGTCTGCCTCACACAGGGGGACTGGCTGTCCACATGATGTGGTCTGCCTCACACAGGGGGACTGGCTGTCCACATGATGTGGTCTGCCTCACACAGGGGGACTGGCTGTCCACATGATGTGGTCTGCCTCACACAGGGGGACTGGCTGTCCACATGATGTGGCCTGCCGACATGGCCACTGTCATACAGATCATAAATCAAAGCCCTCGATTGGTCTCTGTGTCAGAGGTCGCGTTAACTGAATATTTTCCGTCTATGACGCATTTTTTTAAACAATGACGGAAAACTCTGAAAGCAGTCCGTCATTGTGACGGATTAGAACAAACTCGGAACAGCGCCAAAGTTTCCCCGCAGCGAGGCTCCGGTGATATGCATGCCTGCCAAAAAGGAAATGATACCGTTTCCAAACCCAACTTTGCCGAACAGATCATTGAAATGTCTGTGAGTTTTGGCTTTACGCCGCGCGCACTGCCGCGAGGTGCAGTGGGTATGCATAACATGGCGCTAACAGCTCACGAGCGTGCGCCCCGCCCCCCGTTGACAGTTCACGACTGTGCTCCCCCCCCTCCCCGTTGACAGTTCACGACTGTGCTCACCCCCCCCCCCCGGTTGACAGTTCTCTCTCCCCTCCCCCCCAAAGTGTAAAGGCCGACGGGTAATACTGAATTTTGACGGAAATGTTATGATCCTGTCCGTCTAAATGACGGGCAGTGAAAAAGTCTAGCGCAACCTCTGCTCTGTGTGTCATTCAAGCTCGGGATAACCTCAGCTCAGGTGAGGTGAAGGACTCTGAGTGTTTAGAAGTTAACTTAGTCCAAGTTCTCTGTGGCTCTCAAACGGTTTGGTCACCATTTATGTAAACACATATTTCCATTTGAGGGGGGAGTGATTAGTAAAATATGCATGAAGAAAAAAAAAGAAAAAAAGTTAAAGGAGGGGTAAGTTTGAGAAACCGGCTCGAGATACGCTTGTTGTTATATTCCATGGAATGCTGTTAACATCCGACAGCAATGAATATCTGAAGTGCTTTGACAACAAATCCATAAAAACATCATCAGTGGAAGCCGTGGCGCTGTAGAAAGCTCGACCAATCATCTGAGCCGGCTAAAGTAGCTGGATGGCCTACCTGCCTGTCAGCCTTCCATCAGGGCACACACTGACCTCTGCCCTCATTGGTCATGTGCGCGTTCGTGTGTGTTGGAGGAGGGGCTCTGTGAGGAAGGGGCTCTGTGAGGAAGGGGCTCTGTGAGGAAGGGGCAGATGTTCTCCGGTCGTGTACTTTCAAATTCTAGCGCACTCGAGCTGGTTTCTCAAAACTACCTACCCCACCTTTAACTAGGTGAAAAAAGGTAATTTTTAAAACTTGTTGAGAGCTAAAACTAGTCTTTGCTGCTGCCTCAAAGAGGAGCAGGGGGAGAGGAGGAGAGGAGGGGGAGGAGGAGAGGAGGAGAGGAGGGAAGAGGGGGGGTGAGGAGGGAGAGGAGGGAGAGGGGGAGAGGAGGGAGAGGAGGGAGAGGGGGAGAGGAGGCAGAGGAGGGATAGGAGGGAGAGGGGGAGAGGAGGCAGAGGAGGGATAGGAGGGAGAGGGGGAGAGGGGGAGAGGGGGAGAGCAGGGAGAGGAGGGAGGCAGGAGAGGCTGATTCAGGAGCACAGACACACTCACAACTATAAATTAACCAAAGATCTGTGTTTTTTCATATTGGGTATGTTTTTGATTATGGCCATGATGTTATGATTATTGAAATGTATACAGTTCTGTTTCATATAGGTGTTCCCATAGATCTGTCTCTTTATTTCCCCTCAAAGTGCAGCAGATCGATGCATTTAACTCCAACATTAAAAATATATTTGAGGTCCACCCCCACTTAAGATCACATGGATAGGTTCCTAAATACATTTACCATTTTAAATAGTAACCCATGTCCATGTGGTTATCTGTGGGTAGTAGATTTAGACTATAGCGCTATCACTATGGACCCTGCCTGTACCTGGTCGCTCTGCCATCGCGTGAAGGGTCTGCTGACAAGCGACCACAGAAAGGTTCATGTTCATGTTGTTGCACGTCACAAAGGCACCTCGCCTCGACCCCTACCCCCGTTACCACCATATATTTCAAATCTGGGGGAAACACTGTAAACGGATAACGTCCTTCAGAGTTTCCTGATGAGGAGTTAATGATCTGCTGAGGGCTCTTCGTCGCTCGTTCATTCTTGATAATGGACACCTTTACTGATATTACACTGTATATATAAAACGTTAGGGTCGTTAATGTGTTTAATGTGGAAGCAGCGTTTCTCTGTTACAGTTTCTCACCAGGTGGAAGATGTACCTGCTGCTTCAACGAGTCATCGGGGTTTAGGGTCTTTAAACACTTGATTTGATCATTTTATAGTAAAACGTTCATATTTTCTCCTTTTGATGAATATAGTGTTGGACGGTCAAACAAAGCACTTTGATCAATAAATCAATCAATCAATCAATCAATCAATCAATCAATCAATCAATGTTTATTTATAGCCCAATATCACAAATGTTACATTTGTCTCAGTGGACTTCATAGTGTGTACAGAATATCAGTATGACAATACGACACCCTCTGTCCTCAGACCCTCTGTCCTTAGACCCTCTGTCCTTAGACCCTCTGTCCTTAGACCCTCTGTCCTCAGACCCTCTGTCCTTAGATCCTCACATCGTACAAGGAAACACTTCCGGAGAAAACCCACAGTTTAAGGGAACATGGAGAAACCTCAGGGAGAGCAACAGAGGAGGGATCCCTCTCCCAGGACGGACAGACGTGCAATAGATGCCGTGTGTAAATTGAAAAGATAATACATTTGCAACATAGGTAGTCCAAATGTTGGAAATGCATGTGTGTAAAATGTTGGAAATGCATGTGTGTATAATAGGAAGATGAATCCACGAGGATATCCATCCAGGACCGATGATCCAGGACCACAGCCACGACTCAAGATCCATGACTCCGGATCCCAGCGTATATAGACACCAAAAAGAAAGACATGTGGGGAAGCTGGGTTAATCGGAACATGAGAGTACACAGGTATAGACAGAGAGAAGGAAGAAGTAAGATGTCCCCCGACAAACTAAGCCTATATCAGCAAAACTAGGGGCTGAATCTAATCAGCCCTAACTATAAGCTTTATCAAAAAGGAAGGTCTTAAGCGCACTCTTAAAAACGGATAGGGTGTCTGCCGCCCGAACACAAACTGGAAGCTGATTCCACAAATGTGGAGCTTGATAAGAAAAGGCTCTGGCTCCCAAGTTACGGTATAAGTTGTATAATGGTTAATAAGCTCCATTACTTTCATTATACGTGTTTCTCGGTCACGATCTTTTCCATGAACGGCCGAATGTTGTGTCACGGTAAATATTGCAGTAAGGCAGGGCAGCATTTTCTCCTTTCCTTTCCTAAAGTAAGGTCCAGTGTTTCCTAAAGGAGGTTATAAAGGAAGTGTCAAAGCTCCTTTCCGATCATCTCTATAAAATCCATACAGCTCTTATCATCGATGACACTTTTGGGTAATTTCACTCCGTAAGGAACCTTCCAAAACAAAAACGGCCGCAACCTCATCTAAAAAATGTATTACTTTCTCCATCCATCCATCTTCTCCCGCTTATCCTTTCGAGTATCCTTAGAGTAAACTTAAAGGTGGGGTAGGTAAGTTTCAGAAACCGGCTCGAGATACACTTTTTGTTATATTCCATGGAATGCTCTTAACATCCCGATAGCAATGAATATCTGAAGTGCTTTGACAAAAGATCCATAAAATAATGTCATCTGAAGAAGCCGTAATACTGTAAAAAGTACAACCAACTGGATGGCCTACCTGCCTGTCAGCCTTCCATCGGGGCAAAAACGTATCTCGTGCCCTCATTGGTCATGTGCGCGTTCCTGTGTGTTGGGGGAGGGGCTCTGTGAGGAAGGGGCAGATTTTCTCCGGTTGTGTATTTTCAAATTCGAGCGATCTCGAGCCGGTTTCTCAAACGTACCTACCCCACCTTTAAGGTATATGTATTACTTTCTACAAACAGTATTTATTTTCACATTCTGTTCTTGCTTATCTTTTTTCTATTTACATGTAATATAATAATAATAATTATTATACTTGTATATAGTGCTTGTGTAAATGTACTTTACATAAGAAACACTTCACAGAGTACAGAGTGAATACTTTCCAGGTATTATGGTTGTTTCTGACGGAAGAAACTCACTGAATATGAGTTTGTATGCATAAATACTCCTCATGGGGGGGCAGCAGCAGTTCATTGTTTACAGGGGGATCGTTAGCATATTAGCATAGCGGCTAACATCTGAGCGAGCTTCTGTCCCAGGTGACACACAGGTTCACATCTCTTTGATCGCACAATGAATCTGAAAATAACTGAAGTCTCCAGAGCTCAGTGAACGCATCACAATCAGATTATAATAATGCATGATGTTCGTATGTGGTTTACAGAATCCAGCAGTCAAATGAAGATGCTATGAATTCCCTCAAAGCACAAACACACACGGTTTACTATCTACGGGTTTATTTCAATCTTCCAAATCCACTGAACTCTAAATATAAACTCACGACCAAACATAGGATCATGAAACACAAAACAACATGACCTCGTTGGCTGCATGCAAAAAGAAAAGGAAATCTTCCTGTTTCCTTAAAAACATTTTAAACGGAATTAACTGCCACTGGAGCTTTGAAGTGTCGCGCTGCTTTCGTTACGCTGTTGTGATTCTCAAATTATAGCTGCATAACATTCCAAATGCATCTTCAGGAGGGAAATACATGGAGAAATTATTTAACTTTTACAACTACACAAGCACACAACGTATGCTAAAGTTCAGAAGCATGTTAGCAGCATCTTAGCAGCATCTTAGCAGCGTTATAGCTGCATGTACTAACACGCAACCCAGTCTCACGGCATTTCGTGTTATAGTCACAACATTAATCTATTGATTTGTTCACCAACACGAATTTGCCCTTTTTTTCGTGTCACACAGAACAATTTTAAAAGCAAAATAAATAATAACACATTAGAAGGAAAAAAAGATTACAAAAAAGACAGATGTCAGTATCCTGAGACTCTGAGCCATTTATTTTCCTCGCAGACGGCAACACAACTCCGACATTATACCATTTAAAATAAAAGGGTTAGGCTTAGGGTAAGATATTGAGTCAGAACATGTTTTTATGATCCACACAGCTTCCGGTCTTCCAAGACAAAAAGACGTGCTGCAGGCACGACACATGCTACCAATAGAAATACATTGCTTTTTAAATCGTTCTGTGTGACACGAAAAAAGGGGGAAATGTGTTGGTGAACACGAATCAATAGATTACATTCATTTCGTGACCATATCACGAAATGCCGTGAGACTGGGTTGAAACATGTCACTAAGATGCTGCTAACAGGCTGCTAACATGGTGCTAGCCCTCAGAGCTCACAGCTCCTCATATCTGTTCAGAAACTAGACAAAAGTTAAACAAGTACAAACCACAGACTGTCTGTGTCATGGAGAATACAGTCGCTGCTTTATTTATGTCAGTATGACGTTGTTGTGAGTGTGGACGGTCGGAGCATATATAACGTTAGCTTAGCCAATCTCCATTCAGAAAACACGCATTGTAAAAGGTGTTTCTCTGCCGTCTGTCTGCAGACTCAAAGCATTAACTCATGGTTTTTACTAACCGGTATCAGTATGTTGTTACTTCGGCATCATTTAGAAACGTGTATTACAATTAAATCACGGTCAAATATGTTCATCTTGTTGTAGTTGTAGCCCCCGAGCCAGCGCATGTTTGAATGATGCGAGTAAACAGCTGGCAGCCGCAGTGAAACTCGAGCGTTTGAGCGATGCGAAGCAGCATGTTAGCGACAACTTAGCAGCTTCTTACAGGGGCGGACTGGCCATTGTGAATACCGGGAGTTTCCCCGGTGGGCCGATGCTGTGCGTGGGCCGGATGGCCAAAAAAATTAAATGTGGGAATGTGCCTAAATCCTACCGGCCCACATTTGTAAGTGTTCCGGCCACTCCCTGGAGTGGATCGCCAGAGCTGATTAACATTAACATGCTTATTGTAGTGGTACGTGCACTGCCTTGCGGCCTGTCGCACCATCCTGGGTGGAGCCTGTGTGGGCTGGACCTGTATTTTACAGGAAAGGAGTGAGCAGAGGGTCGAGTTGTCGATTCTTGTTCTGTTTTCTGTGACTCCTCACCCTCTCAGACTTTCAGTTGCACGCACGGCTAAAGAGACGCGCTACCATGGAAACCAAACAATGGTGTAGCTGTATCAAAGTCCGAGTGGAAGCAGTCCTGAGTAAATCTGATTTTGTCAGGGCTATGAAATTGGGAGTCTCCCGCGAAAATCGGGATGGTTGGCAAGTGTGCTGCCCACACCCCCTGTTAAATTGTCTCGCCCACATTGAGGATGCTTCCTACGCCCATGTTTTATTCCATGCGTCAAGTCAGGCAAATTGGGTCCAAATATTATTGCATTAAAGATCTGTTAACATTAAAATCACTAAATATATGCTGTAACTATTTTGCTCTAGGCAACTCAAGGGCTCAGGTAATGTGATGACTATATGAAAAATTGTCCAAAATAAATACACACACACACACACAAACACACACACATGCGAACACACACACACATTGTCACCACCGCTAAGCTAAAGGTGGCTAATGTTGGGCTATAAAGGAACTACAGCACGGTCACATGACTTCACGTCACCACCGCTAAGCTAAAGGAGGCTAATGTTGGGCTATAAAGGAACTACAGCACGGTCACATGACTTCACGTCACCACCGCTAAGCTAAAGGTGGCTAATGTTGGGCTATAAAGGAACTACAGCACGGTCACATGACTTCACGTCACCCCCGCTAAGCTAAAGGAGGCTAATGTTGGGCTATAAAGGAACTACAGCACGGTCACATGACTTCACATCACCACCGCTAAGCTAAAGGTGATGTTGCAGATAGTAGAGGTTCATCTGTTAGACGTACAGGTGACGTCTGTATAAGGATTGCATTTGTTGTTCATGAGATAAAACCTCAATAAGTGGATTTGTCTCTGCAGTGCTAAATATGTATTTTCTGACTCAGTGTTTTTGGCATCAGGATCATTTTTCGTTTTAAGGCAGACGTGTTGAGTGATATTGAAATGTGCACACAGCTCGCCGCCGAACGAATGTTAGAAATGAGACGGAGAGGAAAGAGAAGCTTCAGCATGTTTTAATCATCTCCATTCAGACAGGATCCACTCTCAGGAGAGATATTCTTATTCTGTCTTCATTTTGTTTTGGTGCCACATTATGAATATTTCACCGTTGAGTCACAGCAGAGGGAGGAGGAGGATCTCACACCGAGCAGAGGATAAAGAACGTGTTCAGAGCGTCAGCAGAGTTATTATTATTAACTGTGTGGGTCGATAAGATGCTAAATTACATAAACAATAAGAAGTGCTGAAATGGTTTCGTCTGGAGAAATGTCTAGAAAACTAAAAGTGAAATCCTCACTTTAAACTAATGTCATGTTCAATGATGAATAATACAAATATAACATAATTATAAGTAAACATATGAAGGAATACTATAAAGTACTCGAAAGGAGGGTCAGGCCGATTGTCGAACCTCAGATTGAGGAGGAACAATGCGGAGTTACTGTGGGAGGTGCTGCAGGAGTATGGGGTGAGGGGTCTCTACTCAGGGCCATCCAATGTCTGTGCTCCCAAAGCGAGAGCTGTGTCCGGGTCCTCGGCAGGAAGTCGGACCCATTTCCGGTGAGGGTTGGCCTCCGCCAGGGCTGCGCTTTGTCACCAATCCTGTTTGTAATATACATGGATCGGATTTCGAGGCGTAGTCGTGGGGGGGGGGGTCTGCAGTTCGGTGGACTAAGGATTGCACCACTGCTTTTTGCAGATGATGTGGTTCTGATGGCTTCACGGTCTGCGACCTTCAGCACTCACTGGATCGGTTCACCACCGAGTGTGTAGCGGCTGGGATGAGGATCAGCACCTCCAAATCTGAGGCCATGGTTTTCAGCAGGAAACCGATGGACTGTCCACTCCAAGTAGGGAATGAGTCCTTACCCCAAGTGAAGGAGTTCAAGTATCTCGGGGGCTTGTTCTCGAGTGAGGGAACAATGGAGCGTGAGATGGGCCGGAGAGTCGGAGCAGCGGGAGTGGTACCGCAGTCGCTTTACCGCACCGTTGTGACGAAAAGGGAGCTGAGCCAGAAGGCAAAGCTCTCTGTCTACCGGGCCATTTCCCTTCCTACCCTCACCTACGGTCATGAAGGATGGGTCATGACCGAAAGAACGAGATCGCGGATACAAGCGGCCGAGATGGGTTTTCTCCACAGGGTGGCTGGCGTCTCCCTTAGGGATGAGGTGAGAAGTTCAGTCAGTCGCTGAATGTTCTCTAAACGCTGCATGTGTTGTCAAGATGCTGAAGATGTTTCTTCATGTGGAACATTTGGGTTTTTATATCTGCATCCTTCTCAAGCTGTTTCTCCTGATGGAAGAGTTTTGGAACGTTGTGTTTGCACCTGCAGGCCTCCGTAGTTTCCTATATGCTATCGTTCACAAAGCCTGTTTATTCGGCCTCTGTTTTATAAAGTGTTTTCGCCCTCAGACGCTCTGACCCAGTCAGACCGGAGATTTACCGCCTCTTCAGCTCGTGATTTATTTCCCCATCGCTCGCCTTCTCTCTTTAACGTTCTGTTGTTTCTTCTGCCTCACTTTGCCTCCTGTCAGCATCTCAATGTGTCCGAGAGACGTTCCTTTAATTAAGGTCTTCCAATCCATCACACACGGACATCGACTCTCTTTTAGACGTATTCAAAGGTGTAGAAACGAAGCCTTTCAGATGCTCCTCCTCAGTTTAAGCTTTCTGATTGGTATGGATTATTATGTGCAATATTATTATTATTAATGATATGCTATGATAACATGCAATTACGTATCTGCCACTACGTCTTTTTGCACTACTAAATACTGTTCATATTGACATTAGCACATGTGACCGTCTTTGTTTCCTGTAGACGTATTGAAAGGTGTAGAAATGAAGCAGTTCAGTAATGTTCCCCCTGACCGACCCCGGACATTTTTGAACGAAAAAGCCGATACAAATAATTACAATAGTGATGTTCCCTCAGTGTGTGATTTATTAACTCCTTCGTGCATGAATTACAACAAACTAAGGATATTTTCATCTTCATGAGGGAGGCTGTGGCGCAGTGGGTTGTGCGTTGGTGTTGGTCAGGGGGGCACAGGTTCAAACCCCACTGCAGTCAGCATGTCGTTGTGTCCCTGAGACTCTTCTCCCCAAAGTGCTCCTGTGGGGATTCTCCACAGTGTTGAGTGTGTGAGTCTCTTTGGATAAAAGCGTCTAACAAGTGACATGTGATGTTCATGCATGAAAAAAAATAACGAAATGTTTATAAAACAGATTTTTCCAAGGAGTTTTTCAATTGAAGTAATCTGTTTAACAAACCAATGAACAAAATGATATATTGTGAAAAACTATAAAATACAATACACACATTTGACATGTTTATATGAGGACCCAGGTGGTGGAATATTTTATATAAAATTGTGTTTTCTATTTAGCTTATTGTACTAAGATTATCTTTGCAATCATGCATGGTATTTTTTTAAATAACCTTTTTTTATTTTGAAATCTCACGTACCCCCTGCAGTACCCCAACGTACCCCCAGGGGTCCGCGCACCCCCATTTGAGAATCACTGGTTTAGATCCTCCTCAGCAGTCTACGCTCTCTGATTGGTAGATTGACTTTCGGTAATAATAACATGATAGGCGATGATGTTTCAAGCGTTTAAAGATTCTTTAAGAAGACAATAT
The DNA here is from genome assembly GCF_902827115.2 of Pseudochaenichthys georgianus. Classification (NCBI taxonomy): domain Eukaryota; kingdom Metazoa; phylum Chordata; class Actinopteri; order Perciformes; family Channichthyidae; genus Pseudochaenichthys; species Pseudochaenichthys georgianus. Next base: position 120,061 of record NW_027262967.1, read on the forward strand.
AAAAAAAGAGCAACAATTCTGAGAAAAGTGAAAATGCTGAAAATTATGTAAAAATGATTTGAGCATTCTGAAAAAAGTCAATTGTAACGGTGGTGATCTTTGGGCCAAAGGGGTCCTGATTGGCGAAGTATGTGGATGTGTTCCCTGGTTTTATTTTGAAAATGTGTCCCTTCCCGTCTTGTCTGTTGCTGCTGATTGTGTTCACCTGGTGCCCTGTGTTTTCTCCTCCCCCCTCACCTGTGTCTTGTTGGCTTGCTTAGTCTGTTTGTATTTAAATGGTAAATGGACTGTACTTAGATAGTGCTTTACCCAGTCTTTAAGACCCCTCAAAGCGCTTTACAGACTACATGTCTGTGACGGGGTTCTATTTGTCCGTTCGAAATAGGCTTAGTCGGTGGTTTTAAGCTCCAAAACTTTATTTATACAGCAACAAAATATATATATACTGTTTGACAAAAGTGAAACAGTACAACTCAAACAAACACAATCAAAGCTACCAAACTATGTTGTCTATTACTCATATATATATATAGTAGGGCTGTCAGTCGATTAAAATATTTAATGGCGATTAATCGCAAATTAATCGCACATTTTGTATCTGTTCTAAATGTACCTTAGAGGAATATTTTTCAAGTTTTTGTTTGGGACGTTCTACCTCCTTGCTTGGTCGCGCCGCTCAACGGTCAGATTCACATCAATAAAAGAAAATAAAAAAATCAAATTTCTGAAAGAAGTAAAGATTAAAAAAAGTAATTTTAAAGTAAAACTAGCAACATATGAATAATGCTGCTTCAGCTTAACCAGACTGGCTTCATGTAAACCAGTTCAGGGATACATTTATCCAAAAAGGAATACAACAATAGAATTTGAACAACTATTTTACAAACAAAGATGTATCTGTTCTCCTGTCAGAAGGACATTTTTTTAAATCTTCAATCTCCTGGAAACGTTGATCTGGTTGTTCCTCCATAGCATTCAGTGTCTGAAGAAGCAGATATACATGATGCATGTTTCTCTAATTCAATAATGTCTTTGATTTGTCCAGGTTTCATCCGATCAGCTTCCTAAATATGATTTAAGGTTCACGGTTACTTTATCTATATAGCAAATTTTAAGACACAGAGGCATTCAAAATGCTTCACATTTAACACAGAATAATTAAAAACAAAACAATCAACAACAACAAAAACCACTGTGCATTTAAACAGAACCATGACATGCGTCCTGATTTCACAAAGTACAGAGCGGGCGACCGTTACCATGCATTACAGCGTTATTATCCCGTTGACTTTGACAGCGCTATTATAAATATACAACATACTTATTTATATTTATTGAAGGGGTTAATTTAATGTTTGTGATGTGGATCATCAGCTCAGCGACCTTGTGAGGCAGACGCTCGTCGACATAACTCCAACTATCGCTGTTTGGAGGGGAATGAGACCATAACTCACACACACACACACACACACACACACACACACACACACACACACACACACACACCGACGTGGAGCTGCTTTAGCTGAAGAGTGATCACCTGGATCAATAATAGTGTGTGTGTGTGTGTGTGTGCGTGTGTGTGTGTGTGTGTGTGTGTGTGTGTGTGTGAGAGTGTGTGTGTGTGTGTGTGTGTGTGTGTGTGTGTGTGTGTGTGTGCGTGCGTGTGTGTGTGTGTGTGTGTGTGTGTGTGTGCGTGCGTGTGTGTGTGTGTGTGTGTGTTTCTCTGTGTGTGTGCGTGCGTGCGTGCGTGTGTGTGTGTGTTTCTCTGTGTGTGTGCGTGCGTGCGTGTGTGTGTGTGTGTGTGTCAGTGACATGCGGTGAGGTTCATGGCTGGTGAGGCATGGACTCGTTCAGAGTCAGATTTACAAATATTATATTTTGACCTTAATCGAAATATTCGGTTATTTTCAAAAGCTTTTTTAGTCTGAAGCTTCGATTCATTTCAAACAGACCGTTCAACAAAAGGATACCAACGTCTAAATATTGGATTGTTTTTTCTTAGTAAGATCCATTTTCATTACAGTGTGGTCTGACCTTGACTTGAAGATGAAGTCCATGCTCTCCTTCTGGACAACAATCTCTATTACTGTTTTGTAAAAGTCCTCCTTATCTTCCTCTAGCTTGTTGTTGCGTCTACCGTCTCTGCGTAGAATAACAGTAGCAACAAGAACCTGTGGGCTCACGTGCGCCCCCTGCAGTGCGGCAGAGGTTATGGCTACCTCCCCTGGTGCTTTGTTCATTGCCGTTGTACGATGAGACCAGCAAGCCTGAATATCATACGTGAAATAAGTTATTTAGAGACTATGGCTGGCGAGGATAAATGTAATAAAGGGATCTACACACATTACATTGGTGACAGACAGTGAGACGGTGCAGGCATGCGCTTAGGGCCGCTTTCCAGACAGTTTCTGTGGGGTGACGCATTCTGAGGAGAGGCAGAGCTCATCTGAGCCTCACCTCACCCCACATAAACTGGCTGGCGCTCACGAAATAAGTGCCCGCGTTAAATTAGTGCCCGCGCTCTCATGGGCTTACGAGAGGCAGAGCTCGTCCCGCCTCACTCCTCATCGCTACCCGTAGTTGTAGCGGAGCTCGGCAATTTGCTGATTTTGACTATAAAGGTCTGATTTTTTTAAATGTTTAAATCAACCGTCACAAAGGTATGCACACACATCACAATGTACACACTACACATTGAATGACGGTTGTTAACTTCAAAAGAAAAACACAATGTATTTGCCAGAACAAAAATAATAATGTATTTAAATCTTTCCCCAAACCCCACAGTCCCCAAACAATAATCCAAGTGTGACAGTAGTCTCCTAAAAGCGTGTCCTATGTAGACTGTCTTCATTTAAACCCATTCAGAATCAGGTGTATCACCAGGTGGGTTGACACATAGGAGGAATTTGACTTGATGTTTTGTTGCATACATAAAAAAAAAACAAAGATTAAAAACAAAGATAGAAAAACTACTTGAAGAAAAGTATAATAACATTATAACATATTTAAAATATAGAATTTGCGTGTTTACAGTCCCCAAACAATAACGCAGCGTCCACACGGCGGCGTGCGTTGAAGCTTGCCGGCGGGCGTGTCTGAAACTCGACCAACAACCAATCACATGAATCTCCCGCCCCGGACACACAAGCACGCGGTTTGATTGGCTAGAGCTTGTACCGGCATATGATTTGATTGGCTGACGCTTCCGTCGAAGCTTCAAAAAGTTGAACATTGCTCAACTTTTGCAGCGAGCAACGCTAGCAACGCATAGCGACGCTCCCACAATGCAGTTTGGCGAAGCGTGACATCACCCCATTCAAAGTGAACGGGCAGAAGCGTTGAAGCTTCAACACACGCAGCCGTGTGGACTGGCCGTTAATCAGATTTCTCTCCTTATATGAGAGCTGAGAGTAATACATATATATCTAATATAAAGATCTAATAATGTGAGTGATCTGTCCGGAGTTATTCCGCCTCCATTATTCAACAGATGTTTTCCGAGGCTTACGATTAAAGAAAAAAGACCCGGTCTCTCTCAGATTTTAAATGTCAGATATGATAATACTGAAATTCATATATTGAAATCCTCCATTTGTCTCCATGCAGGTTCATTTGTTGAGCCTCAGTGATATATCTCCAGGATATATCACTGACCCTCTTCTCCAATTCAATATACTAACTGAGGCGTGACAAATCAAATATGTTCGTCTGCTCTTTTGTTCCACACATGAATAAACCATCTAGCTTCAGGTGAGCAGTGTTTAAACTGAAAGCAGAAGTCAAGGCAAATCATTGCAAGTCTCTTCATTGCGTATGTCACACAATGAGATGCATTGTGGGACATGTAGTTTATGGGCAACGTTCTCCTGTAAAGCGGCACGTAACATTATAATAAACTTATTATATTCTTTGCAAGCTCTTGTGGGCCACATAAAATGAAGTGGCGGGCCGGATTTGGCCCCCGGGCCTTGAGTTTGACACCCCTGGTTTAAACCATGCCAGAGATTTCTCATTCTGAATATTCTGAATCCATCCCGGGTAAATCACCCTCATGCTTTCAGAGGTAAACGATCAGAGAGGGAGCTCCTTTGAACCTGAGGGGGGTTCTCTGTGTAATCTCATTCCAATATATAAAAAGAGGGTTTAAATAACCTGTCTCTGGAAAGATAAGTTAAAATGATTATCGAAGTCAAAACATTAAAAGAGTTACAATTCTGAAAAAAGTTCCAGCTCAGAAAAAGTCAAATGTCTGGAGCATTACATTTACACACAGTGAGCCCCTTTGAACCTGGGGGGGGGGGTCTCTGTGTCATCTCATGCAAATACATCACAGACGGTTTGAACCAGTGGTCTCAGTCTGTAGCAGCTACAACGTTAGCTTAGCCTGATCGATCCGATCTCCATTCAGAAAACACGCATTTTAAAAGGTGTTTCTCTGCCGTCTGTCTGCACACTTGTCAAAGCATTCATTCATGTTTCTTACTAACCGGTATCAGTATGTAGTTATTCCGGCATCATTTTTAAACGTGTATTACAATTAAATCACGGTAAATGTTCATGTTGTTGTAGTTGTAGTACCATAAGTGCAGTGAATTCAAAAATATGCAGCCTCACTTTAAGTCAGTCTATTGTTTCCGGGAGCGACAGGGAATGTCTCAAAGATACATCAATCAAGTGGCATCTGCTAACGGGGTGGTGGATGATAGGCTTACATCTAAAAACGTCTTTTCTTTATTTTCTTTCTTTTGTTAACGATCTACCCGCACCACACTGAACATTAGGAGAAAAAGGTGAACATTATGAAAAACAAAAAAAAGTGAAATTTCTGAAAAAGTTAACATTCTGAGAAAAAAACTGCCTCGGAAAACATTTACAATTCTGAAAAAAAGTCAAAATTCTCAAAAGTAAAATATTTTGAAAAAGTAAACATTTGGAGAAAAATAAACATTTGGAGAAAGAGTTAAAAAAAGCTGTCTCTGTTGTTGGAAAGTACTGGGGTTGAAGTACAAAGTAGAAACATTGAAATTCTGAAATGACTTTTTATTCGCAGGTTAAACTGTGACACATAGATAAGAGAAGTCTATCGAATGCTCTGAGCTGCTGAGGGACCTTCATTCTGGAGCCCTGCAGCATTTCCCTCACTTTTTTAAGAAGCCTGAGCAGAAACGTTGGAGGTTATATGAAATGTCAGCGGCTCTTTCTTCTGATCCGTGAAGTCTTCTTTCAATCAGCTGTACCTCAACCTTCTGGAAACAACTTTTAAAGGAGGTTTCTGGAAGTCATTGAAGAGAGTCTTTTAACCTCAGACAGAGACGTGAGGCTAGACCCTGACTCAGCATGACTTCACTTCCTGTCATCTGGTCTGGAGCTCAATATATTTATAAGATATATATATATATATATATATATATATATATCAGGGTTTCCGCTAGGATTTTTTCTCGCCGGTCAAATGTCCGGGCAGAATTCATTTTACCGGACTAATTTGAAACTTACCGTGTGTCATATTTCAATAATAATAATAGTTGTGTAGCAGAGTTTCCGTTGGCAGGTAATTACCGGACTATGAGCAGATATGCTTCATAAAACTCAGTTCACGGGCTCATTTTTATATTGCTTCAGTTTATAATCGTAACAGATCGAAATATTCAGATTAATTTTTCAATAAATGATTCCACAAACAACAAACAACATAATTATTACATTCAAACAAACTACTTGTAGTAGATAACGTACATTATTCAGAGGTTTACATCAACTTTGAATAACAACACGGGAGAAACGGATCCTCTCTTTTCCCCTCTCTCTCCCTCTCTCTCCCTCTCCCTCCCTCTCTCTCTCTCTCTCTCTCTCTCTCTCCCTCTCTCTCTCTCTCTCTCCCTCCCTCTCTCTCCTGACAGCCCGTCAGTTTCTCAAGCAGCTCCTGCAGCCCGCTAAACAGAGGGCGGGGCTTCAGGTGATCATGCAGAGCTGCGTGTCTCCGTCAGACTCAGCAGCTGATCTGATCTCTCTCTCGCGTCCGGTTACACTTCACTCGCGTTCATGTCCATATCGATCAGACCCAGCTCTCCTGATCGGCCTTTATAGAGAGCACCGATCAAACTATTAAGAGTGAATATCGGCCGATAATGACCAGCGGCCGATCGATCGGAGCCTCCCTAATTATTACCAGACATTTTGACCGTCAGGTTTTGAATTTACCGGTTTTTTATAAATTTGACCAGCTGAAAACCGGTAATTACCGGCTAACGGAAACCCTGATATATATATATATATGCCGTTAATAAATGTTCAATATATACCTGGCGGCTAAATCCTCAGAACTGTTACAGGATGTGTTTTTTGTAAACTTTTTTTATTATAATATACATTACATGTTACTTGTTACTTGTTATATATTTTCTTTTATCTTTGATATTTTTTTGAAGCATGCTTCTTAGGTAACATGAAGCTGTCTCCGGCTCTTGTCTGCTGTAACAAATGCACACGTCCCCTCTAATAAAGGGATTCTGATTCTGAATGGTTTCTGAATGTGTTTTTGGTCATTATCCTGAAATAGTGTCTGAGCTTTTGTTCTGCCACATAAAATATGTCAGTAAATTCCCAACTGGTGGATTTACAACATAGGTTGCTAACATTGGTTAGGTTGGAAGTGAGCTATTAGCTCAAATCTGGCATAATTCATCTCTTCTCTTTTCTGAGATTAATTAATTAATAAGTGGTCCTTGTTGAAATAAATACATAATATATATATAAAAAGTCTCCAACATTAGCTGCGTGAAGTGAAGTCATGTCTCTTAATGGATTTGTATTAATGAAGGCTTCTCTTTGTGTCGTCTCAGGAGGAATCTGCATCGCTCAGTCTCTGAAGATTCCTCACGACCACAAACCCTCGGACTTTGATAAAATAATCCGCATGCTACTGGACACTCGATACGCCCGCGCCGTCATCCTGTTCGCCTCCGACGAGGACATCAGGTACGTCCCAGTTACAGCCATACAACATATTGGAGACATAAAACAAAAAGGGAAAATTCTGATAAAGTGCAAATTCTGAAAAAGGAAACAAATCTGGAAAAGAAAGGCCCTTCTAATAAGGAACAGATTTTAACTGTCAGATTGTTTATTATTATTAGTAGTAGTAGGATGTTATCTGTGAAGTTTTACAGCCTGTATTTCTTCTATCCAGAGGCATCCTGAATGCCAGTAAGCGAGCGGACCAGGTGGGTCACTTCCTGTGGATCGGCTCTGACAGCTGGGGCGCCAAAAACAGCCCAATTCTGCAGCTGGAGGAGGCGGCTGTGGGCGCCGTCACCATCCTGCCCAAAAGAGCCACCATCAGTGGTACGTTCAATATATCACATTCACTCCATCCTGCCCAAAAGAGCCACCATCAGTGGTACGTTCAATATATCACATTCACTCCATCCTGCCCAAAAGAGCCACCATCAGTGGTACGTTCAATATATCACATTCACTCCATCCTGCCCAAAAGAGCCACCATCAGTGGTACGTTCAATATATCACATTCACTCCATCCTGCCCAAAAGAGCCACCATCAGTGGTACGTTCAATATATCACATTCACTCCATCCTGCCCAAAAGAGCCACCATCAGTGGTACGTTCAATATATCACATTCACTCCATCCTGCCCTAAAGAGCCACCATCAGTGGTACGTTCAATATATCACATTCACTCCATCCTGCCCTAAAGAGCCACCATCAGTGGTACGTTCAATATATCACATTCACTCCATCCTGCCCTAAAGAGCCACCATCAGTGGTATGTTCAATATATCACATTCACTCCATCCTGCCCTAAAGAGCCACCATCAGTGGTACTTCAGAAAAAGTCAAAATCTTCAGAAAGATTCTGAGAAAAAGTTGGAAAAGTTGTCTATATACAAGTTAATGGAATATGATAGATAAATAATGTACAAGTTGCAAACAGATGAATGTTTATGGATGTTCTTCACAGAGTTCAGGTGTTTACGGTCTGAGTCTGGTGGTTTTAGTCCTGATGCTGCGGGACAGTTTGTGGCAGGGGTCTTTTTGTAATCTTTGTAATTCTGTAATGTAAACTAAACCTCAAAAGTCAATGAAAGTTACCAGGAATGTTATATTTGAATAACTCTACTGTGGAGGATATCACGAGGCCTTGAGTTGGATGTAAAACACAATATGTCTCCTTCCTCTCCTGAGCGCCAGCTTCTTTATCTCCTGAGTGTTGCTCTCCATCATGCTGTCACTAAATGGCCCAGGACTGTTTGATGATGATTATATATCATCACCTGCGTCTTCCTGCCATCAGCCCGTCTCCATCTCACTCAGTCTGCAGGGATTTAAACAAAGTTCCTCTAAAGGAGAAAAGAAACGCTTCCTCTCTCCTCGTCTGTCCGGAGAGGCAAAAGCATCTCTGTTTGGCATGGGCATTCATATTTAAAATAGTATGAATCGAACGTTAAACAGACCACCACACTTCTAAATAAATTAGATGAGAAAATGTCAAAAAAGTCAAAATAGTGAGAAAATGTCAAAATCGTGAGAATAAGTCAAATTCTGACAACAAATCTAAATCGTGAGAAAACATCGAAAAAGTCAAAGTCCTGAGAAAAAGTTAAAATCTAGCTTTCATTCAAATTCTATCCAAATGCTTGAAAACCCCATAATAGTTTGATTAGTGGTTGTGGACTGGTTTAGTTTCATGGTGGCGGATATTATAGCCATGTTCAGTTCATACGAAGATCTTGAGTTCTTAAATTGTCAGATTTGATCACTTTGGGAGTTCAAGTCCATCTTAAAGGACAGAGAACAGAATCCATTGGTCGATGTGATTGCTCTTAAATCTCCTAATTAAGTTTTTTTTAAATTGTGCCAGTTTTTACTGTTTTATAACAGTTTCCTTTATTTGCATATTGACTGGTTAATGTTCCATCTCATTTGTGTGTTACAGCTGTATTCCTCTGCCTGTATTGTTGTGTGTTCATATGTTGTAACTTTGTTCATGCTGCCCTCTTTTTGAATGTGCAGCGTTTGGTTTCTGCAGCTTTTAGTAAACGCTGCCATGTCTCCTCAAGTTGCTGAATCATAATAATAATATTAATTTAAATTTTTATAGCGCCTTTCAAGAGACCCAAGGACGCTTTACAATGGGAAACAACACAACAAAATAATAATAGTCACAAGGATACACAGGTTAGAAAAAATGAAAAAATGTTCTCTAAACGCTGCATGTGTTGTCAAGTTGCTGGAGATGTTCTTCATGTGGAACCTTTGGGTTTCTGTGTCTGCATCCTCTCTGAAGCTGCAGCGCGTGGTCACCTGTCGGCCTCCGTATGAGAAGTCCTTCAGAGACTCTGCAGACAAACGGCTCATCATGAGATTCCTCCACGCCTCTTAACGACATCAATCCAATCAGCCCGTTCACCTTCTCTAACACTCAGTCGACCCACACTGTTGCCTGGCAACTGGAAGTGTTTGTCAGTACATCTGAAATGCCTAGGTTAGCTACGTTAGCTAGCTAGCTTACAGCAGGTCTGCAGCGTTTTGTATCTGCAGCGTTTTGGTTTCTGCAGCTTTTAGTAAACGCTGCCATGTCTCCTCAAGCTGCTGGATGTTCTCTACACGCTGCATGTCTCCTCAAGCTGCTGAGTGTTCTCTAAACGCTGCCATGTCTCCTCTCAAGTTGCTGGAGATGTTTCTTCATGTGGAACATTTGGGTTTTTGTATCTGCATCCTTCTGAAGCTGCTTCTCCGGAGACTTTTGGGACGTTGTTTCCAATCTTTTTTATCATGATTTCTGTCTTAAATATAAAACGCAGTTCCTCAAACATATAAAGTTACTAAACAGGAATAAGTTATTACATCCCGATTCTAATATCTGTGTTTTGCATTTGATCAATATCGGCTAAAGTTGATCAAAGTCTGATTGAGGTTGTTTTCCAGCGCTGCTCGCTCCAGTTGGCTCACTGCAAACGAGTTATAATTATAATGTGATCAATGACATCATCAAAAAGATTCAGTGGTCTTTAATGAGTCATCATTAGCAGATATCAGAGCCAATAGTCCGACTCTCTTGTTCCCAGAAATCAACACCTTTTTGTTTGTTTTTCTGACTAACTGTTAGTCAGTGAGCGTCAGAGGAGAGGGACACGAGCGGAAACACAACGTTCTTTATTAAAACATGGCATTCCTGTCTTTGGGCTTTAGATGAACATGCAGCGCCGTCAGAGACTCGCCTGGCGCTCCTAACAAAGGTTTCTGACAGCGAGACGTTTCTCTGTTGTTCTGTTTGAAGCTGTGAATAAAACATGAATCCACATCAACAGCGACTAATGAGGAGTCAGATTCTCAAATCAGAGTCCTCCTACTCCCCAAACGAAAGCCTCGCTAATCGTGCTGCCAATGCTCTGCTGTGGCGTCGGTTCGTGCCCTTTTCCTCGCCTGAAAAACATATTTCACCCACATTTTGAGAATCAGGAGTCCTGCCCCAAGGCTCGCCGTGTGACCTTCACTAACTACTTCCTGTTCCCTCGTTTCCTGACAAATGATTTATGGATATTGGAGTTTTGGGCATAAAGACGTTGGTGGGGATTGTGGGCCGTGACGGGCAGTCTGGGTAACGTCAGGTTTAAGGGCAGCAGACCCATTCTCTCTCAGCTTTATGAGGCTCTCCTCCACTCTCTCAGTAACACCATTAGCTGGTTGTGTGTTAATGTGATTAAACTCAGCATGTCAGCACAAACCCTAATAATAAACTACATTTAAAAACCACAACAACCTTCCTCAAGACGACCCAAAGGATCCAAAGCTCATTATACCGTGCTGAGAAGTTCCCCAAAGTCTCTGATGCTTTGTGTGGTTTATTTTTTAGAAGTTTGCTTCTATTTTGCCATTATATGAGACAGCGAGTGGAAATAGGAACAGAGACAGGGGACGAAGGCTTGTTAGGAACAGAACATAAGTTGAATTACATATTTAAAGAAGAAATGTTATTATAGGCAAGGCAAGTTTATTTACACCGCACGTTTCAACACAAGGCAATTCAAAGTGCTTTACAAAAATGAAAGACATTAAAAGCATTAAGAAATAGTGCAGCAGAGACATATTGTAAAATGGCATTTAAACCCTAATTTAAAAGCAAAGATAATAAGTAGGGGTGTAACGGTTCACAGAAGTCACGGTTCGGTTCGTACCTCGGTTTGGGGGTCACGGTTCGGTACGGGTTCGGTACAACAAGGAAAAGCAAAAAAAAGTCCCAAATGCGTAATTGTTTTTGCTGTTATTTATTTTTAACAGTAGTGCAAGTTTTGGTGTGAAAATAAGGAACTCTGACATTTGGAATCATTAACTGTATTACATAGTTAAAAACAAACCACAAACACTCACACTCAGATGGCCATATTATTTATAATCTCTGATGTCAAACAAAAAGAATGTCTTGAAAATATTAAAATAAATAATAAGAAAGTGTTTCAATCACAATCAATAAAAGGCAATACAGAACTGTATAACATCTCCTGATGTCAAAATATAAAATAAATACAATGATAAATATCAAACAAAATAAAATCTGTACCTTTAGGAGCAAAGTCTAACATGTGTAATTAACTGTGAGTGTGTGAGGCCACTATGCCTAAATAAAGCTTTACTCTATTTAAGTTGTTCTTCAAAAAGATGAGTTTGTCTACGTTCAATTAAAAGCAGCGACAAAAAGAAAAGTCTTCGGCCTGGATTTGAAAGGACCTGCAGGTTTGGCAGTTTGTTCCAGATGATAGTCCTTCTTCTTCGCTGACAGTCTGAGTCTCTGCTGGAGGTTCAGTGTGTTGGGTTTCCTGACATTAGCCCAAAACAGATAATCATCCTGAACCCTCAGTTTGTCCAGGACCCCATTTCTTAATGGTTTAGCTCCTCAGTAAGTAATGGGGACAGCAGTGTTTGGTCCGGTATTGAGCCAGAGGTTTTTGGCTCCAGTCGTTGAGACAGCACCAACCTGTCAATCACAGCCAACTTCAAGCCTTAATGTCATTCAAACAGGCGATTTGTATACCAATCTTTTGTCATTAACGTTGGAATAACGAACGCCACCAAACTGTTTTTGCTACAGGCTGTTAACATGTTATATCTGAAGTCAAGTTGATATTTTAACAATGGGGATCTATGGGGTTACACCTCACTTTGGAGTCAGCCTCAAGTGGCCATTGGAGGAACTGCAGTTGCTGACTCTTATTTCACAGTTCTGGAGTTTTTCCAGAGAGACAGAGAGAGAGAGAGAGAGAGAGAGAGAGAGAGAGAGAGAGAGAGAGAGAGAGAGAGAGGGGGGAGAGAGATAGAGAGAGAGAGAGAGAGAGAGAGAGAGAGAGGGGGAGAGAGAGAGGGAGAGAGAGAGAGAATGATTTTGTTGCAGAAGTGTGTTCAGACTTTATTGTCAATTAAAAATAAAAGAAAACAATGAAAGATATGATATCAAATATTAACAATATAAACAAAACACTATACAATATTCTGGATGATTAAAATAAAAAAAACAAAATACTACAGGTCTCAAACTATGCAGCAGCTGAGACATAAACCCTTTGAAACGTGACTTTAACGTGTCGTATAAAGAAGATATTGATGTGTGGACATACTGTAAAGACGCTTGTTTCGTCCTCCAGGATCTCTCCGCTCATAAACTTCGTGACCCTGTATGACTTTTTATTATTATTTTCAGTCCTCGCTTCACACATTTTTGTCAAACACAAACAAACCAGAAAGTAAAATGCAGCAAAACCTCTCCTACGCAGCTCAGTCCGGAGAAATGAGAGTCAGTGTGAATGTAAGAGGAATTGAGCGAGGTCTTTGTGAGGAGAGACATGTGGATATACCTCCCCCATCCTCTTTGTCTGAAACACAAAGCCGTTGGGTTCAGGGTTTCCATGTGCACGCCGCAGATAGAGGATTTTGATCTGCCTCTATGTTTAAAACATGACCAGTATCTGCCAAGATGGATGTCCTCCTGCACGCATTAGCCTGAGAGGAAACAGGAAGTGACTCTGAGCTTATGTAAGGAGGATTCACGGCTGCAGACCTGATGTGCACTTGAGAAGAAAGAGGCATCAGAAAAGAGGGTTAATAATACTCCATGCATGACTTATACTGCTATTTGAGATGTTCTCCACATGGTGAGCCTGTTTTGCTTCGATAGCACAGCAGTTTATTATTGCACTCTTGAGAAAAAAGCAATATTTAGCTGCAGAGGACATATGATGACAATTATATACAGTTACTGATTCCCCGCAGAAGGAAACTGAGTATCACGGAGAAATGAAGACATATGGTATGAAAGGGATGTTTTCCTATTGGACACACAGAGCTTTGAATGGATGTGTCCAGGAGCAGCAGCTTATCCTCCAACAAGGATCTCCTGAATGTGACAGGGCTGCACATGGTGCGTGATGCTCTATAATTAAAGATGATGCTGCAGTCAACATCCATTACTGTTGTTTATCTGTGCAAACTGAAGGTAGCCTGAACATGTTTTAACCGTCCTGTAATGCAGCATTAATCACAATGAAGTGCTTTATTTTTAGCTGTAAATGTGTTGTGAAACCTCCTATGAGAAAATGTCCCGACTTGTCCCTTGATGTGTTACCTCAGATTGTAGAGAAGTCTATGAGGAAATGTTCCTAAATCTCTTTTTATTAACTCAGATTGTAGAGAAGTCTATGAGGAAATGTTCCTACTTCTCTCTCTCTCTCTTTATTGCCACAGATTGTAGAGAAGTCTATGAGGAAATGTTCCTACTTCTCTCTCTCTTTATTACCTCAGATTGTAGAGAAGTCTATGAGGAAATTGTCCTACTTCTCTCTCTCTCTTTATTACCTCAGATTGTATAGAAGTCTATGAGAAAATGTTCCTACTCCTCTCTCTCTCTCTCTCTTTATTACCTCAGATTGTATAGAAGTCTATGAGGAAATGTTCATAATTCTCTCTCTCTTTGTTACCTCAGATTGTATAGAAGTCTATGAGGAAATGTTCCTACTTCTCTCTCTCTTTATTACCTCAGATTGTAGAGAAGTCTATGAGGAAATGTTCCTACTTCTCTCTCTCTTTATTACCTCAGATTGTAGAGAAGTCTATGAGGAAATGTTCCTACTTCTCTCTCTCTTTATTACCTCAGATTGTAGAGAAGTCTATGAGGAAATGTTCCTACTTCTCTCTCTCTTTATTACCTCAGACTGTAGAGAAGTCTATGAGGAAATGTTCCTACTTCTCTCTCTCTTTATTACCTCAGATTGTATAGAAGTCTATGAGAAAATTTTCCTACTCCTCTCTCTCTCTTTATTACCTCAGATTGTATAGAAGTCTATGAGTAAATGTCCATACTTCTCTCTCTCTTTATTACCTCAGATTGTAGAGAAGTCTATGAGGAAATGTTCCTACTTCTCTCTCTCTTTATTACCTCAGATTGTAGAGAAGTCTATGAGGAAATGTTCCTACTTCTCTCTCTCTCTATTACCTCAGATTGTAGAGAAGTCTATGAGAAAATGTTCCTACTTATCTCTCTCTTTATTACCTCAGATTGTATAGAAGTCTATGAGGAAATGTTCATACTTATCTCTCTCTTTATTACCTCAGATTGTAGAGAAGTCCATGAGGAAATGTTCCTACTTCTCTCTCTCTTTATTACCTCAGATTGTATAGAAGTCTATGAGGAAATGTTCCTACTTCTCTCTCTCTTTATGACCTCAGATTGTAGAGAAGTCTATGAGAAAATGTTCCTACTTATCTCTCTCTTTATTACCTCAGATTCTAGAGAAGTCTATGAGGAAATGTTCCTACTTCTCTCTTTATTAACTCAGATTGTATAGAAGTCTATGAGGAAATGTTCCTACTTCTCTCTCTCTTTATTACCTCAGATGGTAGAGAAGTCTATGAGGAAATGTTCCTACTTCTCTCTCTCTTTATTACCTCAGATTGTATAGACGTCTATGAGAAAATGTTCCTACTTCTCTCTCTCTCTCTTTATTACCTCAGATTGTATAGAAGTCTATGAGGAAAATGTTCCTACTTCTCTCTCTCTCTTTATTACCTCAGATTGTAGAGAAGTCTATGAGGAAATGTTCATACTTCTCTCTCTCTTTATTACCTCAGATTGTAGAGAAGTCTATGAGAAAATGTTCCTACTTCTCTCTCTCTCTCTTTATTACCTCAGATTGTATAGAAGTCTATGAGAAAATGTTCCTACTTCTCTCTCTCTCTTTATTACCTCAGATTGTAGAGAAGTCTATGAGGAAATGTTCCTACTTCTCTCTCTCTCTATTACCTCAGATTGTAGAGAAGTCTATGAGAAAATGTTCCTACTTATCTCTCTCTTTATTACCTCAGATTGTAGAGAAGTCTATGAGGAAATGTTCCTACTTCTCTCTCTCTTTATTACCTCAGATTGTATAGAAGTCTATGAGGAAATGTTCCTACTTCTCTCTCTCTTTATTACCTCAGATTGTAGAGAAGTCTATGAGGAAATGTTCCTACTTCTCTCTCTCTTTATTACCTCAGATTGTATAGACGTCTATGAGAAAATGATCCTACTTCTCTCTCTCTCTCTGTATTACCTCAGATTGTATAGAAGTCTATGAGAAAATGTTCCTACTTCTCTCTCTCTC